>NW_027507686.1:166404695-166659695 GCF_037356315.1 Lithobates pipiens | reverse complement strand
TGAAAAAAAAATTAAATGACAAAAAAATAAGATGCAGGCATAATGCATTATAATAAAAGAAAATTTTAAAATTATTTATAGCATAAATATATGCTGTACTGCTCTACTAAAAGCCTAAAAGTAAATATGCGCATTCTAGATTAACAAGTTCACATTAATGCAGACCTCCACAAAAAATTCTATTATATTATATTATATTTTACACACCCCACCATAACCCTCAATAGGGCGGCCTTGACTTTTGGCCTTACCGGTTACCTCCGCTTGGCTTGTTCTTCCACGTCTAGGGGTTCCCAGGGTTAGTACCCAACAACTTTGGACGCTGACACCATAAAAGTCCTTTTGAAAGGTTTTTATTTGCTGGGGTAACATCCAACAAACAGTTTCATATGGGAACAGAGGGCAAGTGTGAAGAAACTCGGGCACCTTGAACTGCTAGTCATCAGAAAGTCTCTAATACAACCCAGAGAATAGCCACTTGCAGCGGGGCGCTTTAAGGCTGAACAAATCTCTAGCCAGAGATTATGGCAGTCAGCACTTTGATCCGGAACTTACAAAAAGTCTTTGACTTTGAATAAAGCTTGCAACCGAAAATGAACGGCAACCTTTCCTCAGTACCTGGAACATTGTCTCCTTGGCAGTACTGCAAAAGCGTGGATTCGTTAATGTCCTTGACAACCCAGCAACCAGGCATTTCTTGGGATGCCAGCTTGTTGGCCCTCCTCCGATCGCCTACACGGGCTGCGGTGCCCCTCCAAGTTGAGAGCACACCCGGGCGCCTTGAATCCTCCTTCAGTTACTGCGCCTCGGACCAGCTGGCTCAGACTCGGGAACAGATTGATCCTTACCCCAGACCATGAGGGTCCAATGGGGCTAGTCAAACTGACCATGTTGCGGGGCAGCACACGCTCTCGTGACCAGGACCCCTTGCGGGGCTACCCCAGTTCAGAACTTGGAACAGGCAGCTATGGCCTCACGAACGAACCCCCGACTTCAACATCTTCAGTACCCTTCCCCAGACTCCTCAGCGTGGCCAGACGCACCCACCGATTGGCTCTGGGGAACCTTGTCCAAATCTCTCCCTCTCCCTCTCCCTCTCCCTCTCCCTCTCCCTCTCCCTCTCCCTCTCCCTCTCCCTCTCCCTCTTTAGTCAGCCACCAATTGTGCAAGTTCTCCCACTTAAAAAGCTGAGAGATGCCTGTAATTGTCATCATAGGTATACCTCAACTATGAGACGCAAAATGTGGAAACAAATCCGGACAATCACATTGTCTGTCTGTCTGAGTTTGGGAAGAATTTATTTGCAAATGATGGTGGAGAAGAAGTATTTTGTCTATCAAAAGTTAATCTCAATACTTTTATATATCCTTTGTTGGCAATGACCGAGGTCAAACATTTTCTGTAATTCACAAGGTTGTCACACTGTTGGCCCATTCCTCCATGCTTGGGGCTGTCGCTGGGCAACACGAACTTTCAACTCCCTCCAAAGGTTTTCTATGGGGTTGAGATCTGGAGATTAGCTAGGCCACTCCAGGACCTTGAAATGCTTCTTACCAAGCCACTCCTTCGTTGCCCGGGTGGTGTGTTGGGGATCATTGTCATGCTGAAAGACCCAGCCACGTTTTATCTTCAATGCCCTTGCTGATGGGAGGAGATTTGCACTCAAAATCTCACGATACATGGCCCCATTCATTCTTTCATATACACTGATCAGTTGTCCTGTTCCCTTTGCAGAAAAAAAGCCCCAAAGTATGCCACCCCCATGCTTCACAGTAGGTATGGTGTTCTTTGGTTGCAACTCTGCATTCTCTCTCCTCCAAACACGAGGAGTTGTGTTTCTACTAAACAGTTTTATTTTGATTTCATCTGACCATATGACATTCTCCCAGTCTTCTGAATCATCCAAATGCTCTCTAGCAAACCTCCGATGGGCCCGGACATGTACTGGCTTAAGCAGGGGGACACGTCTGGATCTAAGTCCCTGGCGGAGTAGTGTGTTACTCTTGGTATTCTTTGTTACTTTGGTCCCAGCTCTCTGCAGTTCATTCACTAGGTCCCCTCGTGTGGTTCTGGGCTCACCGTTCTTGTGATAATTTTGACCCCATGGGGTGAGATGTTGCATGGAGCCCCAGATCAAGGGACATTATCAGTGGTCTTTGTATGTCTTCCATTTTCTAATTATTGCTCCCACAGTTGATTTCTTCAAACCAAGCCGCTTGCCTATTGCAGATTCAGTCTTCCCAACCTGGTGCAGGTCTACAATTTTTGTTTCTGGTGTCCTTCAACAGCTCTTTGGTCTTCACCATAGTGGAGTTTGGAGTGTGACTGTTTTTGATATTGTGGACAGGTGTCTTCTATACTGATAACAAGTTCAAGCAGGTGCCATTAAGGCTCCTTTCACACTGGGGCGGTTTTCAGGCGTTACAGCGCTAAAAATAGCACCTGTGTAGCGCCTGAAAAAACCGACCCCTTTCACTCCAGTGTGAAAGCCGGAGGGCTTTCACACTGGAGCGGTGCGCTGCCAGGACAGTGAAAAAAGTCCTGCTAGCCGCATCTTTGGAGCGGTGTATTCACCGCTCCTACCCATTGAAATCAATGGGACAGTGCGGCAATACCGCCGGCATAGCGCCGCTGCAGCGATGCTATGCGGGTGGTTTTAATCCTTTTTCAGCCGCTAGCGGGGGTTAAAACCACCCCGCTAGCGCCCGCAGACCGCCGCTAAAACGACGGTAAAGCGCTGCTAAAAATAGCGGCGCTTTACCGCCGACGGCCGCACCGCCCCAGTGTGAAAGGGGCCTAATACAGGTAATGAGTGGGGGACAGAGGAGCCTCTTAAAGAAGATGCATGTCTGTGAGAGACAGAAATCTTGCTTGTTTGTAGGTAACCAAATACTTCCTTATTTTCCAACATAATTTGCAAATTCTTTCAAAAATCAGACAATGTGATTGTCTGTCTCTGGATTTGTTTCCACATTTTGTCGCGCATAGTTGAGGTATACCTATGATGACAATTACAGGCCTCTCTCAGCTTTTTAAGTGGGAGAACTTGCACAATTGGTGGCTGACTAAATACTGTATGAATGTGTGTATGTATATATTTTTTTTCTTTCTTTTTTCTTTCTTTTTTCTTTCTTTCTCCTTGGGGAGCCAGAGCCCTGTGCAAGCAAAAAGTTGTCCTGGCTGAGTCCTAGCTCACACAGGCTATGGGGCTCCAATGTGACAGTGCTGTTTCGGCCCAGCCTTATCGCATGGGATTTTCACATGTTCCTCCATATCTGAAAGTACCAGCAGACAAATGGTGGTGGAAGGATGCTAATGGTTTGCTACCGAGAATTGGTAAGAGAAGTAGTATTGTAGGGGTTGGTGGGAGGAAATTCAGAATGTGGCTGGGGACACAATTATGCCCAGTAGTGTGTTGGTACGAATGGTTATATGGGTAACGTAGGTCTTTAGCAGAGCAGCAATGCCATAAGTGGGTGCTGGACTAGGCATGTATAAAGTCTTGTTGTTTACAGGTGCTGCTTGTTTGTTTTCAACTACTTTGTCTGTGTGCTGCAGAGTACAATGGTTTGTTGAGGTGATCAAATAGGCTGCTCCTAAATTGCATTTACTCTGTACCTAATTGAAAGACCTTGAGTCATTATGTTGGCTATCGACCTCTGTATGCAAGGACAGCTTCACGCTGATGTAGCTGTTTTTGAAGGCACAGTATGTATAGTTGTGACTATTACAAATGTCTCCTTGTTAAGCATAGGCTGACATTCAACCCTACCTCCAATTATTATTTTTTTTATTTTATTTTTTTCCTTGATGTATGCTGGTCCACCAAACTCTCTTCCTTTTCAGGTTCAAATAGTTTGTTGTGTTGATGATAAAGGCCAATTGTGTCTTGGGCAAAAACCTCAAAGGCTCGTATACACTATAAGAAAATCGGATGAATATTTTCGATTGTATGATTTTTCGACAGCTGAGTCTGAAGACAATTTTTTGCTAAGGGACTAGCTACAATTTTATTTTTTCTTATACGGTAACAGAACAAGCTATCTTTGTTTTTAAATGTGTACCTTTTTTCTTTTTTTTTTTCTTTTTTCTTTTTTTTTTTTCTTTTCAGCAAGCCCATAAAGAAAGATCAGACCCAGAAAAGACCCTGGAATCCTCAATGGGAAAGAGGCAGAGAATGGGTGCTCTTTAGACCCCCCCCTTACCCCCAACTATTACATGCATGGCATCGACCTGAAGGATGCTTATCTCCATATACCAATTGTAGCTATGTCGCAGAAATTTCTGCGACTAGCCGTCAATTTTGGGGGGGGGGGGGGTTGGCACTTTCAGTTCGGGTCGCTGCCCTTCGGCCTTTTTCCTCCTCTCCCAGAGTGTTCACAAAAGTGATGGCGGAGGCTCTGGAGTCCCTGAGACTGAACGGGATCTCCATAGTGTCTTATCTGGACAATCTACTTCTATTCACAGAAAACAAGATCAGTTAGTGGTCAATCTGCAAGTAACCCAGGGACATCTAAACTGCCTACGTTGGCTTCTGAATCTCCAGAAATCAAATCTGATGCCAACTCGATAAGTGATTTTTCTGGGATAAAAAAATTGATTCAGTAGAACAAAGACTCTTCCTCCCACAGGAGAAGGTAGAAAAAAATGCAGTTGGCTCGAACACCTCAAACCAATGCAGAGGTTTTGGTAAGGGTTAGCCATGTCGGTTTTAGGTCTGTTAACCGCAGCAACCCCTTCAGTGCAGTGGGCCAGGCTACATGCTCTGTCTGCAGGCAGACCATCTACTAAATTGGACACACCAGGAACCTCTGGAATAAAGTACAAAATGGTAACAAGGGCAAAAAGGTCGCTTTTGCGATGTTCCTTTGGTCTCTCCACCACCAAAGGACTCCCCTGGACTTTTCCAGTAATGTGGAGAGTAACGACAGATGCAAGCGCATTGGGTGGGAAGCTTACCTTGAAAAGCAGACAACACAGTTTGGTCCAAGGCAGAGGCAAGAAGGTACTCATAAGTTTCATAGTTGGTAAGGTTGAATAAAGACGATAGTCCATCCAGTTCAACCTGAGTGAGTGAGTGTCTACAATTGTCCCTATCCCTGTACACTGCACACCCACATCAGTCCCTACCCTCAAGGAGCCCACAATCCAAGGTCCCCATTTATATACTAGGGCCACTTTTGGACAGAAGCCAATTAACCTACCTGAATGGCTTTGGAAAGAGAGAAGAAAATTCGACTCTGGTATCGAAAATAAATGTTTTGCTCAAATTGGAGGGAGTTGAAGGCTGTCCGTCAAAGCCTCCTATTCTTCCAGCAGGCCATAAAACAGCATGTCCCAGGTGTTGTCAGACAACATGGCAGTATTATACCTAACAAAGCAGGGGGGCGCAAGAAGCAAGTCACTGATGGAACTAGCTCATCAAATACGGAGTTGGGTAGAGGACAATTTGGCCTCGCTGTCCGCAGTCTATCTAGAAAGCCACGGAAACCACCGTAGCAGACCTTTTCAGCAAAAGGGATGTAAGGGGGGCGGGATGGTCGTTAGTCTTGAATAACTCTTGGTTTATCGCCAAGTGTTGGGGCCTTCCTCAGGTGGACCTCCTTTGCAAAACTATCAGCTTTCTTCTATCTACAGAGACAGGATCAATTGCTTTGAGTGGACGCTTTAGCTCACAAATGGGACGTCCCCTTGTCTTGCGGGCTTCCCCCCCCCCCCCAATTTTAGCTGATACCAAAAGTGTTGGCAAAGTTCAGATCAGAATCCACAGATCTGATTCTAATTGCTCCCCATTTGCTAAAGGTTCTCAACCCTATTGAATCTCTCAACAAAACCTCCCTGAAGATTACCAATCAGGGAGGACCTTCTGGGTCAGGGTCAGATTCTCCATCCAGATCCACCGTACCTCAATCTAACTGCCTGGTTTCTGAGTAAGAAATTCTAAGGAAAAAGAGGGCCATCAGAAAAATGTATCAACACCCTTCTGGCAAGTAGGAAAAAGGTCACCAGGGCTATTTATTTCAAATTTATTTCAAAGTCTGGAAGTGTTACAATTCCTGGTGTTCCAGCATGAACTTTAATTTCGTTAGCACGTCGAATGTAATTTCCGGTTCTTATTGACGTCACGTCTGGTATCATGGAACGCACACCATGAAAGGCGTTTTTGTATTCGCAGCATCGTGTTTATGCCTGTTTTATCTTGTAAGTATCCATTTCCATGTGCATAAAACCTTTTTTTAGCGGTACTTCACTATTAGTCTGTCCATTTTCATTCTGGGTACCTGTTTTTCTGGCTGAGCATCTTTTACAAGGAAGTTTTGCCTGATTATCTGATGCCAAACCTGCTATTCCTGGCCATCACTATTAAGCCTGAAGTGATCCCTAGACTGGAAAGCTGGGGGTCCATTTGATCCGGTGAGTGGGGACACAGGAGGGGCTGTTGTGGTACACCTTGAACATTCTGGAGCACTTTTTGGATTGGAGCACTTAAGTCACTTTTATATGGACTTTTTTACGTATTTTTATTTTATTTTTTTCCCCCAAGTTTTTATTGAAAAGAAATAACCAAATTTACAAACATATGGGTGTTGAAAAATACCCATGCAGAACAATATAAAAAAGAGGTCAATGATGCATAGTAGTGGTCCTGTACTGTATATGAGCATAACAGTGGTCATCAACTTCCAGTGTGACCATTTGCATCCAGTAGTGGGCTGTATAAGCTGGAACTAACCATCTGCATGGACCAGGTATACCACAGAGGGCTACAGCCTTATTAGCAACTAGTCAGAGATGATCCCTGTCCAATATGGAAGAAGAAAAAAAAAAAATCAACAACAAAAACAATACAAAACAAAAGACGAGGAGGGGGGGGGGGGGAAGAGAGGCTAGCATAGTTAATTTAGAAGTCTAAACATTTAACCATGGATTCCATTTAGCTTCATATAGTGGGATTGTGTCATGAAGAGTATGAAATATTTTTTCTGAGTGCATCATTAGATCAATTCGAGACAGAATTTGTGCAAGTGGGAGTGAAGGGGATTTCCAATTTGGAGCAATAGACCATTGCATAGCTAAGCAAATAGTGGATCAAGCTTCTCAGGGGTGTCTGGTGGGGACTGAAATAGCAGGGCGTAACTCACTTCTATGGTTATGCTGAAACCGGCTAACTTATTAATGTCAAAGAGATGTTGCCATATGGGTTGGATCCGGTCACATTCCCAAAAAATGTGCTTGTAAGAGCCTGGGAGGGGGCAACCCTTAAAACGGCTATCCGATGTCAGTGGGAAGATCTTATGTATTCGTAGGGGTGTATAATACCATCTGGTAATCACCTTTATGGCTGTTTCCCTAATCGATAAAGATTTCGAACATTGGCACATATTGCGCCAATTCTTCTCCCAGTCAATTGTGGTGTTCTCGACCCCCAGTTCTTGTTCCCATTTGAGTCTATAATTCAGGTCTCCTTTATCAGTTGCTGTTTCCATAACCTTATAAAGCCCTGAGATCTACCCTTTTTGTCTCCTCAAAAGATGTAGGGGGGGGGGGGGGTGGAATAGGGGCCAGGGTAATGCTGTGTAAAGAAATGTCTGAGTTGCAAAAAGTGGAGGAATTCTGTATGAGGGATCTGAAATCTAGTTTGCAATTCATGAAAAGTGGCGAATTTCAAATCTACAATAAAATCCTTCAGGGAGATTAGACCCAGCTCAGTCCAAAGACGGAATGCACCTAGGTGGTTATGGGGAGTCGGGAACCTGGAGTCCCCCAAATAAGATGCACCACCAGCAGTCCGAGAGACCAAGCCATATTTATGTTTATGCATGTGCCATAGATGCATGCCGTCCGAAACAATCAGGTTCTTATAGGTCTTTGTGTGGTTAGGTAAGAGGGGGGGCCCACATAATACCAGGTAGAAACAGGTGACTTACAGATTCCTGTTCGAACTGAACCCATGGAACCCTGGAGTTCCAAATGTTCCATTGAGCTTGTTGTGAGAACCTACTAGCCACGTAATACAACCAAAGCCGCGGGACCTCTAGGCCCCATGTCTAGAGGAGCGAAACAATATGGTCTTGGAAAATCTAGGGGGTTTGTCTTGCCAAATGTATCTGATAAGATGAGCTTGAAAATCATCAAGGTAGGACTTTGAAATTTTAATTGGGAGAGACCTGAAGATATATATAGGAGCCTGGGAAGGACAACCATCTTTAGGGCCGTTATCCTTCCCATGAAGGAAATATGCATGCTGGACCACATCTTTAGTGTTTTAAGTTTTGTAACCAGAGGAGGGTAATTGGCGGCAAATAATTTCTTATAATGATCTGGGAGTACTATGCCTAAGTATGAAAGGTGAGAATCTGACCAATGGAAGGGAAAGGTCTGCTTAAGATGCGAAAGTTCGGGGGGGCGTGGTCTCGGCATGGAAGCGTGAGGACGTGATATCCCTGAGCTCCCGGGCCGCGGCTCCCTAGCAGCTTACCCCGCACAGACTATCACACATTCGGGCTTCTCACCTCCGTGCACGCAGCCTGGGAAGAGGTTCGCTTGCCCCAGAGCCCCGGTTTCGCCCGCATGGAGCGGTTTCTCGTGCCGATTCCGCCGGCCGCCTCAACCCCGTACCCGTCCAAGATGGCGGCGGCGCCTGCCGCGAGGACGGCGATCGCTCTGTCGGAGCCTACCAGCAATGAGAGGTACGAGGGAGGCAATGATATGCCCCTGTTCTCCCCGGCCAGTGACCTTTCCCCATGCCTCCCACGGTCACTGTCGCTAGCATCCCTGGGCAGCCCTGGAGGGGACATGGGAGGCTCCACGCAGTGGACGTCCAGAGACACACAGGCCTCCCATTACCAGGCCTCCACCAGAGACTCGCAGCAGCTTGTGGAACGGGGCCCTGGTGCTGCCGCTCCCCTGTTAGAAACCCCAAGAGGCCCCTCTGCCACTCTATTTAATGAACAGACCTTATGGGCATTACTACAAAAGCTCCCCACTAGAGATGATCTGGACTTGTTAGCGTCCAGAACGGAGGCGGCACTTCGAGGAGAGCTTGCCTGCATCAAACAGGAGGTTTCCGATGTGTCCACGCGGGTCTCCTCCGTTGAGGCTGAGGCCGCCACCCTCCGCCAAGATGTCACCGACCTCCGGGTCATGAGAGGGGAGGTGGTAGATCAAGTCGCACAGCTGCATCTCCTGGTAGATGACTTGGAGAACCGTAATCGCAGGCGTAACGTTAGGATTCGTGGCCTGCCGGAAGCCACCCACCAGGCGGACCTCAAAGCGACCGTTACTGTCATATTTAATAATTACCTGGCGCGCCCATCGGAAACATCCATTGAAATTGACAGGGTGCATAGGACCCTGGGTGCCAGAATGCCAGCTGCGGACAGGCCCAGAGATGTTTTATGTTGCTTGCATAACTACTCCCTAAAAGAAAGCATATTACAACGGGCCTGGCACAAAGGTCAATTGGATTTTGACGGAGCACAAATCACTCTTTTGCCCGACGTCTCCCGGAGGACCCTTCAGATGCGACGATGTATGAAACCACTCTTGGAGAAGCTCACCGAACACGGGATCATGTACAAGTGGGGCCACCCTTTCCACCTTATTGCAAGGAGGGGCGGCCGCTCCTACACCCTACGACACCCGGCGGAGGTCCCGGCTTTCCTTAACTCTCTGGAACTGCCCTCGGTGTCGCTACCCAATTGGCTGTCAGTGGATTCTCCTCCAACTGGCACCGTCCCAGTGGCTCCCTCGGCGGGAAGGCCTCAGAGATCCGGACGCAATAGGGGACCCCGAAACAGAAGACCGCAGGCCCCGCAAGACAGCGAGCCGTAGGTTTCCGTGGCCTCATGGGCTCTGTGGGGCGTATCACCGGACTGAACGGGCTCCTCAGGAGCGTAAGTACTGTTTTGACTTAACTTTTGTTTCTGTTGCTTCCCCCTACCTCGGTGGCATAGACTTGCGGGTTGATCCTGGAACCAACTGTATCCCACCTGGTTGATGGCCTCGGTTCAGGGACCTTAACCGTTCTGGAAGGAAACTTTAAGGAGTCAGTTGCTCAGGCTTGAGCTACCGGGGATTATGAGCCATCCGGACAACAACCAGACTATCAGTTAGTGCACACCTGTGCAAGGTAGCCGGGGTAGAAGTGGGACCCGACACGGGGTACTACCACAGACTGGACGTGAGGAGAACGAGGGTCAGACACCTGGGCGTTGGGTTCATATACTTCTTGTGTGCCGCAAGTCTGGCTTACCTGTTGTCCTTACTCCGGATCGTGGCTTTGGGATGGGGGGGGGGTGGTTCCCTCTTTTGTTTTTTGGTTATTGCATTTTACTCCGGTAAGTCCGGGGGTCCCGGGGGGGATAGCCGGTGCACCCGCCACTTTTACTGTATTGGCCCTATTTATAGTGTACAGGGCGCTGTGCCAAAGGCTGGCCTCCGGGGATCTCCTCTTGCCACCATCACATTAATACATTGGTTGTCCTGGGTTTACTGTTGGCCACTGGCCTGGGGGTGGGATATCGGCGCTGGGGCACCATTTGACAGTCGGGGGGAACCGGGGTCGGTTCCCATGATCCGGAGTGTCGCGGGGGGGGGGAGGGAGAGTTCCCCTGCTGGAGACCCATCCGGTGTGATTATGTTAGTGTTTGATGACATACTATTGTTTTATATTTTGTTAACACTCCTTGTATTCGTTGCACTGATGTACTAGCTATGTTTATCTCGTTAAATTGAGAAGCTTAACCTGGCATAGCGGCTTCCAAAAAGGGACCGCATTACAAGGGGGGCTGTTGGGGGGCTCGCGCTTCGGGAGCTCCACTCTTGAAGTGCCCTACTTCTTCCCCCAATAGGCCCGAACTGCCCGATCAGGCAGTAGTTCTCCACACGGAGCTTAGTTCTCTTCCCCTGTATTTCTCGTTTCTCTTTTTCTCTCTGTATCCCTTTTTCCCTTTCTGTCCTCTTTCTCCCCTGATCTTTCCAACCTCCCACCTCTTCGCGCCTTCCCCTTCCCCATCCTATTACCTGTCTCAGATAGCGGTGGGGTCTGACAGCCCGGCCTAACGCGGTTAACATGTCACTGAAGTTTGTATCATGGAACGTGCGGGGCTTAAATGTTCCAGAAAAACGGTCCAGCTGTCTAGCAGAACTATGGAGGCAAAGACCCCAAGTGGTGTTTCTACAAGAGACCCACTTCCGGGCAGATAAGATTCCAAAACTGAACAGTAAACATTTCCCGGTAGCATATCAGTGTGTCCCCTACGTCAAAATCAAAGGGCACGTGTATCCTCCTGGCAAAAACTGTGCCTTGGCAGCTGATAGACATACATACGGATCAGGAGGGTAGATACCTTTTCATTAAGGGGAAGCTACATTCGCAAACGTACACTCTGGCTAACTTATATTTACCAAATGTGGACCAGCTTTCAGCCCTGGATTCCTGCCTAGCCGCTCTGGCTTCCTTTGCTGAAGGTACTCTGGTGGTGGGGGGGGGGGGACTTCAATTTGACCATCGACCCTCGGAGGGATTCCTCATCGGAGAGCTCGGCCTTGTCCCAGAGAACTCTATTTCAAGTTAAGGAGCTGTTACACTCCCATTGGCTAGTGGACATTTGGTGTATCCTTCACCCGCAGGAGAAGGACTACTCCTTTTTCTCAGCGGTGCATGGTTCATATTCCAGAATTGATCTCTTTCTAGTCTCTCACGCTACGATCCCATTGGTAACTAATGCCCAGATTGGTAACATCGCATTGTCGGATCACGCGCCGATATCTATGGATCTAGCTATACATAATAGGACACATAGTTCCACTACATGGCGACTAAATGATTCGCTCATCCAAGACCCTGAGGTGAAGGCGGATATATTACGCCACCTAGAACTTTTCTTTGATCTCAACAAGGATTCGGTCCCTAATCCCCTTTCTATATGGTCGGCGCACAAGTGTTACATTAGAGGAATGCTTATTAAACACGGCCACAGACTTAAAGTGGCCAGAGCGAAAGTGCTGTCTGAGCTGCTTTCAAAGCTGCACGATTGCGAAAAACGTCATAAGGCACAACCAAACCGAGCCCTGGAAGCTGAAGTTACTGAAATTCGGGAACAAATAAGGGAACCCTCCTTATTCCAATCCAAGCTTAAGCTTATGAAAACCCGCAGAACGTTCTACGAATTTGGGGACAAATGTAGCAGAACTTTAGCGAATGCCATTAGAACTCAACGTAATCTGTCCTACATATCGGCTTTGTCCTCCCCCCGCAGGGCACAGAATTCATGATTCGGCGGCTATGGCGGGGTCTTTTCGTTCTTTTTACGAAGCGCTGTATAATCTTCACTCTTCCCTGCTGAGTGCTCGGACTCAAGATGGGGGAGCGGTGCTGGACGCCTACCTTGAGGCGGCTAATTTGCCTTCCCTCAATGCGGAAGAGGTGGAACGTCTCTCGCAGCCCGTAACGGTGGAAGAACTTGCGGGTGCCCTAACGGGATCCCGGAAGGGAAAAGCACCAGGCCCTGACGGGTTCACAATTGCGTATTACAAAACCTTTCAAGCACAGGTGGCCTCTCACTTTGTGGCCGCCTTCAATGCAATACTGGAGGGTCATCACATGCCACAGGATCTTTTGCAGGCTAGCATCACCGTGATCCCCAAGCCGGAGAAGGATCCACTTCTCTGTGCGAGTTATAGGCCTATCTCGTTATTGAATTGTGACCTGAAGTTGTTCACAAAAATTTTGGCCACAAAGCTGGGGACAGTTCTACAGCGTATAGTCCCCCTGAACCAGGTGGGCTTTATACGCAATAGGGAGGCCCGAGACAACACGGTCAGGACAATAAATGTTATTGCTAGAGCCAAACAACTAAACACTCCATTCATCCTTTTGTCTACGGATGCTGAAAAGGCATTCGACAGGGTGAACTGGACTTTTCTCCTAGCCTTGGGATGCCGGGCCCCATTCTGTCCTGGATCTCGGCGATTTACTCTACCCCTACAGCTTCGGTCAGGGTGAATGGGGTCACTTCAAAATCCTTTAATATACACAATGGAACGAGGCAGGGATGTCCACTCTCCCCGCTTCTTTTCATACTCTCATTGGAACCCCTATTGCAACATATTCGGCTTAACCCTGACATTAAGGGGCTAGAAACAAGCTCGTACCACCATAAAATCGCTGCGTATGCGGACGACTTTTTGTTCTATATTTCCGATCCACATACCTCTCTCCCAATTCTCCTATCGGAGATTCACCGATATGGCGATCTATCGGACTTCAAAATCAACCTTCAAAAATCAGAGGCACTTAATGTCTCCCTCCCTCCTAGCCACTGGAATCGCCTTAGTGGCAACTTTCCCCTTCGCAAGGCCCCCCCAAGCAATCAAGTATTTAGGTACCAAAATTCCCTCGGATCCCAGACTTATCTACCAACTCAACTTTCAGCCTCTGCTACATAGTATTTCTCTGGATTTAGACAGATGGAGGAATCTGGCGGTTTCCTGGTTTGGTAGATGTAATGTCTTAAAGATGAATGTTATGCCGCGCTTGCTTTACCTCTTACAGACATTGCCAGTGGGGATCCCGCGTAGCTTCTTTGGCAAGATACGCTCGCTCTTTATAAAGTACGTCTGGCAGGGTGGGCCGGCGCGGCTTAAGGGTTCGCTACTACAGAGATCGAAACTTAGAGGGGGGGTTGGGCTCCCTGACCCTGCCCTGTATCACACAGCAGTCCATATGAATAGAGTTGTGGACTGGTGCAGACATTCGCCCCAAAAATTGTAGGTACGACTAGAGCAGAAGTCTATGTCGATTCCCCTGGCGGGGCTACCCTGGAGTGGGTCCCCTTTTTCCAGATTCTCCTCGCCGCACCCTTTAATCGAACCCACCATGAGAGCGCTCCACACATATTTCAGAATTGTGGGAACGGCCAGCTCCCCATCCCCGTTGACGCCCATAATAGGGCACCCGGACTTCCCACCAGGAGTATCGGACAGATCATTTAGACTCCAACCGGATCAGAGTTTGGTCAGGGCCTCTACTTTTCTCGACTCCTCGGGGTGGGTTGACCCGGCAAGCGTATATCCTGCCCTTAATACTTCAATTTTGGGGAAATGGAAGATTACACAACTTGCGCACTTCCTCCGATCACTCCCAGACAGCGGCTGCTTTCGCAGACAATTGACTCCCTTTGAGGGCTTATGCTCAGGAGAGGGGCCCATGAGGGGGTCTCTTTCCTACTCCTATAATATTTTACTCGCTCACGTGTCACAAGCTGACCCTCCATACTTGAGGAAGTGGGAACGGGATCTCCATACCACGTTCACGGAGGATCAAAAAAAACGTATTCTCCTGTTTGCGCACAAATCATCCCTGTGTAGCAAATATCAGGAGATGACCTACAAGATTCTGACGCGTTGGTACAGGACCCCGTCAGTTCTGGCGTCCATATTTCCAGGCCTTAGCCCCCTATGTTGGAGGTGTAACACCCACAATGGCACACTACTCCACATTTTCTGGGAGTGTCCAGATCTAGCACAGTTCTGGAGGCAGGTCTTGCAGATTATTCACAAAATCACAGATATCTCCTTACAGGATAATCCAGCAGCTATATTCTTAAACCTAACCCCAATGTCATGTAAGCAGTACAGCAAATCCTTGCTGAGGCATCTGCTGAGCGCGGCACGGGCTTGCATTCCCAGCGTATGGAAGCAACAGTCGCCACCTACGGTATCTTTGTGGTTCACCAGAGTGTGCGACATACAGCGGATGGAGCAACTTACAGCTGCCCTTGGGGACCGTGAGGAAGAACACAATGCACGTTGGACACACTGGGATATGTTCCGATACTCTGATGAATACAAATCTTACATCTGAGGGTCTGCTCATGGCCGGGGCTGCGCGCCCTAACGAAGTCTGTCCCCCTCCCACCCCTTCCCCTCTTGTGTACCCCCTGCTTCCTTTTTTTTTTCTCTTCTTTCTCTATATTCCTTAACTCTATCTCTTTTTCTTCTCCTTATGCTAAAAATACCCTTGGAATGCGGGAAATCTAGGGCATTACACCGCGATCCCAATCCAATGGACTAAGTACCACGTCGGGTACATTTTCTGAAATACAAGCTCACAAGTGATGACGAGTAGTGGCCTACCACAGGGGCACAGTACCGCCTTGATTTGCAAACGGTCTACCCCCCCTTTTTTTTTTTTTTTTTCCATGTCACACTCTACCATTTGACGCGGGCCCGGCATCTCGCGAGATGTCGGGTGCATTAGCTGCAATGTCTCCTGGGATTACACGAACGAGATCCCAGGAGACAGTGCGGGCTTCAGCAGGAAATGACGCTGATCCCCGCAAGAGACCGCCCATCGCCGCAGGGGTTTAAAATAAACTACTAAAGATTACAAAAGGTAGGTGAATGCAAAAAAAAAAACAGGTGGCATTATGAAATATATTAACTAGAGGCAAGAGAATGGGCAAATGTTTTATTCTGAGTGCAGAACCCCTTTAAATAAAGATTTAAAAAAAAAAAAAAAAAAAAAAATGCGAAAGTTCTAATGGCTGAATACCTATGGGGAGGGCGGAGGATTTAGATAGGTTAATGGATAATCCCAAGATCTTAGCGAAATTAGATAGGGAAGCAAATTAGGAAGGGAGAGTAGGGGATTCCTCAGGAACATTAAAACATCATCCGCATACATACAAAACTTGTAGGATAAGGGGCCTTTGGTATATCCAGTGATATCGGGGTTATTCAGGATGGCAATTGCGAGGGGTTCTAGGGCCAGGGCGAAAATTAATGGTGAAAGAGGACATCCCTGTCTCGTCCCCCTACCTATACTAAAAAAATCCGAGCAACAGCCAGGGATTTTGATTCTTGTCATAGGATTTCTATAAAGGGTGTGAAAGGAGTGCAGAAATTCCCCCCGAAACCCCAGTCTTTGCAAAACTTCGGTAAGGTAGGGCCATGCAACACTATCGAATGCCTTCTGGATGTCCAGGCTAAGTAAGAGCAGGCTGTGAGTTGTCATTGGCATCCTGAATAATGTCAGTGGCCAGCCGAATGTTGTCAGTAATCAGTCTATGAGGAATAAAGCCTGATTGGAACGGGGAGATAAGGGAGGGGATGAATTTAGCCAGTCTATCCGCTAGGATCCTGCTAAAGATTTTAAGGTCATTATTCATAACAGAAATGGGCCTGTAATTTTGTGGGAGAGTATGATTTTTATCTGGTTTGGGTATTAGACATGTTTGCCAGCAACATCTCTTCTGGAAAACTACCACCCTGCATCACCCAATTAAAGAGGCAGGCAAGTCTGGGGGCCAAAATGGATGCAAATTTTTTTTATAATAAATTGCAGCGAACCCATCCGGGCCTGGTGCCGAGCCTTGTTTAAGGGATTTAATTACGTTCAGGACCTCAGAAGTGTGAATAGGTGCATTCAAATGATCAATCTGTGATTGAGTTAAGGTGGCAGTGGCACCATATCCAACCAGGAATTAATTGCTTGGGCCTCTATCTTTGCTGGGTGCTAACAGGGAAGAGCAAAAGTGTTTGAAAATATCTAAAACTTCTTTTGGGTGTGACGTGAGGAGACCCTTCCTATTGTTCAATTTGTAGACATGAGGAGGGCGTGAGACGGTTCAGTTTTCGTGCGAAGGGTGACGATGCTGAGTTGTCTAATAGAATGTGTTTTGCCTTTGCCCATCTGAAGGATTTCTATACCTTGTTGGACAGCAAGGAATCTAATTCTAGCCTTCTACTATCTATTTCCCGCCTAGTAGACTCTAAATGCAGAGTGGATGTGTTTTTTGTACAGGCGGTACAGTACTATCTCCCGTGTAAGAGTCAGGATTCTACCATTGATCAGTTTATTGCGTAATGATACCTCAATAAGTTTCCCCCTGAGAACGGCCTTATGGGCCACCCACAGCGTAGAAGGCAACGTCTCTGGTTGGGCATTAATGTTAAAGTAGTCTTCTATAGCTTCCTCAATTTTGGGAGCTATAGTTGCATCTGATAAGAGAGCTTCGTTTAGTCTCCAGGAGTGTGAAGTGGGAGCCAGTTTGATAAAAGTGGTGGAAAATTAAGTGGGGTGGATGTTAGCTTGAGTAGAGTTGGCCAATATAATGGGTGAAATAAAGATGTAGTCCAAACATGCTGAACTATTATGAGGATGGGAGTAGAAGGTAAATTCTTTGATACCCACATTGTGGGCACGCCATGCATCAGAAAGCTGAAGTTCCGTCAGGCCATAGGAAAGGGACTTGGGGAAGGCCCTGGATAAGGGAGTGTGGGAAGAGCGATCAAGTGTGGCATTAGCAACTAGATTGAAGTCACCACCAATTAAATGGGAAGATTGGAACGAGGACAGCTTGTCAAAGAATTTTTTGAAAAAGGTAGCTGGGGCATTATTGGGCGCATATACACTAGCAATGGTCAATTCCCTGTTATATATTACCCCTTGAATAATTGCATACCTACTCTCTGCATCCCTCTGGATACGCTTCACCTCCATGGGGAAGGAGGAATGCAGAAAAATGGCGGCACCCCTAGATTTAGAGGTATAAAGGGAATAAAAAAAGGGGGGAAGCGTCTGTGGAAAAATTTTGGGTGGGAATTATGTGCAAAGTGCGTCTCCTGTAAGAGGAGGATCTTAGCATCTAGCTGTTTTATAAAAATCAAAAGCCTTTCGTCTTATTGGGAGAGTTAAACCCCTGTACATTGTGGGACAGACATGTGATCACCATAGGGAATCAACCAATAAGAGATCAGCTAAGGGGTCCTGCAACACGGGATAAGATAGAAAATGAGAGGGTGCGGGATAGGATTTCCAAATAAGATATCCAGGGGGGCCGCCATTAACCCAGTACAAAAAGAATAAACAAGTATATTCTAATATGCAGATATAAATCGGCAAGACAGACAGGCATATCTGAGTAGGAAATACTGAGGTGGATCCACAAATGCTAGTCTCTGGAGGGAAAAAAAAAGCGAAAAATAAAAGAAAAAGTTGAAAAAGAGGACCGGCCAAAAAGGTCAAAAACTATGGACATAACAAAAGTACCTAATATACAATGTCCAAATACCGTATATGCTCGAGTATAAGCTGAGATTTTCAGCCCCTTTTTTTTAGACTGAAAGTGCCCCCCTCGGCTTATACTCGAGTCACCGCCGTCTGCCTACCTGATCAGCGTGTCGTGCAGACAGACGGCGGCCATTCCACTGTTCAAAAGCCGCGCCTCCCTGTCTGTGATAGGCGGAACACTCAATTTCCCAGCAGTCAGTGTTCCGCCTATCACGGACATCCTCTCCTCCTCGTCCGTAGTATGAGGATGAGCGGATGTCCGTGATAGGCGGAACACTGACTGCTGGGAAATTGTGTTCCGCCTATCACAGACAGGGAGGCGCGGCTTTTGAACAGTGGAATGGCCGCCGTCTGTCAGACGAGGAGGAGAATTGCGGCTTTTGAATCCTGGCATGTTTTTATGACATGCTGATAGGTGCAAAATGGCACACGGAGCTGCAGAAGGACACAGAGGCTGCAGATTGGCACACGGAGGCATGCACAGGACACAGATAGGCTGCAATGGACACAGGGAGGTATGCAGCTGCAGATGGGCATTGTTGACCCTCTTTTCCACTCTTTTAAGCTGTAACAGTAGCTGCTGCATGTCTCATCTTCGGCTTATACACGAGTCAATAAGTTTTCCCAGTTTTTTTGTGGTAAATTAGGGGCCTCGGGTTATATTCGGATCGACCTATACTCGAGTATATACGGTATACTCGAAAAATAGTGGGGGTCAGGTAACCAGTGGGGAAAAAAAAGGGGCAAACTGTCCGATTACCTGAACACTTCAGGGGAGAAAAAAAAAAAAGAAGACTTTTACGTTTTTATTACTCAATTGTCTTGTCTCTTCACTTTTATATTGTGTTTGCTAGTGCTGTATTGTGTATATATTCAGATATGCAAGGCTGCCACGTGGTCCAGTTTTTCAACCTTCATAAGGCACTAAAGGTTGGATCTACTGTCAACCTCAGACCAGGCCTTTGGCAGGAAGATTTTAGAAGCAGTGGTTCCACCCTGAAGTAAGTTCTCAGTTATCTCCAAGGTGCTGTCCTGAAAGTTGAAGGGAAAAAACCTTTTAGACTTACCGGTAAAGGTATTTCTACGAGCCTTTCAGAACGGCAGCCTACTTCCTTCCCTAGGTTATTTATGTATGGTTTATAATCACTGGGCTTGGTAATTGTTTTTATCTTCCAGCATGTCAGAGGAATTCTTGGTAACAACTGATGGCATGGTGGAAGCGGCTGACTTTAAAGGGGTGTTATCATGCAGTGTTTCCTGTTTAAGAGGAGGGGCTACGCTCTCTCCGAGGTGCTGTCCTGAGAGGCTCGTAGAAATGCTGTGACCGGTAAGCCTAACTAAGGCGTGGTGGAGTTTTTTTTTTTTTTTTTTTTTTATTATTATTTATTTTTTTTTTTTTTTGGGCAGATTAAAGAATGCAAAGCGTTTTGTAGGCTTTTCTGCAGCTTCTCCATTAAAGTCTATTAAACCAAAAAAGCATAAACTCCACTTTGACCCTTTCCAAAAACGCAGTGGCTGAAAAAAGAATAGATTTAAATATGTCCTATAGGAAACCATGTTAAATGAACTGTAGTGAGTTTCTGCAAAAAAAGCAGAGGTGAACCGAGCATTGTGAAAATGTGTTTTATATATATAATTTATTATTATTTTTTTTCATAGCGTTTTCAGTAATGTCTGTTCACTACTTATCACCTACTAAATAATTTGGCCAGGGACCCCCAAACAGCATGCAACTGTACACATAGACTGGCTGTAAAACTGGCAGCTATATGTGTGATCTAAGGGGGTGATGTGGGTGGAATTTGTTCATGTGTGCAAAGATACCGTGTAAACAAAGCTACAAATGTTGTGATTAGAAGATGGACGTGGGAGTAACTACTCATTTCTGTATACATGGTTTGGTAATGCAGTAAAAAAGAGGGTTCTGCCTTTTATAGGTCAATAATACAGCTTAAGGGAAAAAAAAAAAAAAAAAAAAAATGGTTCCCCACATTACAAATGCATGTGCCATACCTAACAACTTTTTGATTGGAATGAGGGACACCTATTAGAAAAAAGTATGTAGGCATAGGATGCACCCCCTGCCACGTCCTATTTAAGGAGACTTATACAAAAAAAGTTAAATCCACAAGTACTTTTTTAACCACTATTATACCTTTTTTATATTTCTGTTTTGATAATTGCAGATGCAGCAATTTAGAAATTGGATGAAAGGTTTAGCACTGGGGAACATTTTTTGAAAGATAAAAAGTGCATTTTATATACAACTATATACATCAGACCTAAATGAGGAGGACCGAAGGGACTTTGTTCCAAATCAGGGACAGTTGGGGAGCTATGCATGTGCTGCAGTCCTTGCACCACAAATACTCCTTAAACTCGAACTCCCATGTTGACTATGACTTTAAATGGTTCATTTGGGCCAAACTCGCCCAAAAACTATATTTTTCACTAACAGATGTGCCTACTATGCAAACTGCTGTATACTGTATGTAGCTGATACGGCATACAGTGTGGTCCAGGTCAGCCTTTCATAGGAAGCATTGTATTTTATGAGTGAATAAAAGGCTTTTGCGGATGGGCTGAAGTGGAGATTGTGAAGTTATCCATCCACCTCAGCAATTCAGAGCTTGTCCCAGATGCGCTATTTAAAGTCGCATACTGTTCCATAAGTAAGCATGACGAGATCATTTTGGGGGGAAAAAATGCCATATGGACACTTTGGCTAAGCCTGCCTTAAACTGATTGTAAAGTCTATTATTTTTAATTAAGTTATACTTGCCTAGCAGCCTTGATCCTCCTCCTTCTTGGGTCCCTCTTCTGTGCTCCTGGCTCCTCCTTCCTGTTGCCCCCACAACCAGCAGCTTGCTATGTGGGCACCCTAGCTGATTTACAGCTCCCTGTGGCCATTCAGACACAGATGCGGCTCAGCCCCACGCCCTTTCTATTCTCCTTGGCTGATTGACTTTGACAGCAGTGGGAGCCAGTGGCACAGTGTTGCTGTCTCAGCCAATGAGTGGCGTCCCAGATGGCCAAGTCATTCCTACAACATCGCTGGAGCGGGCTCCCTATGTGTGTGGGTCTTGAGTCCCACACAGACCTACTGCAAATCAAAGGAAGCACACATGGCTGTGTTTTTGTTTTGTTTTCATCTTAATGGATTGGAATGTAAGGATTGGAAGTTGTGGCATTTAAATAGTCTGTCCTAGATGCTCAGGGTGATAGAAAGTGCCGTACATAAAATCATGGGTCTCTACTTAGGAGACAACCAAAGAATAGATGAGATTGGGTGCATCTTACAGGCTTCGGCCTCTATCTGCATCCAAATTGGATGTTGTGAGTTATGGAATCTGGTAATCTGTGCTAACTGTGCGGCATAGTAATACTTTAAATCTGGAAAGCCCAATCCACCTTTTTCTCTTGGTGGCATGTAACGTGCGTAGATTCACCCTAGGCCTCTTATTCCCCCAGATGAAAGACGGGCGTTTAGTTTGAAATTATTTCAGATCCAGTTTGGCTAGTGACACTGGTAGAGTCCTAAAGAGATACAAAATTCTCGGTAAGGCGTTCATTTTGACAGAGTATGTCAAACCATGCTGGCGGGTAGGTCGACCATCTTGTCAGGTCAGCCCCTAAATTTTTAAACAATGCAGGGTAATACTAATTTTGGGAGTATAGGGTGTTCCAAATATGGGAGGGTATCAGTTTTCCATATGAATTTGTAAAAAACGTTTTAAGGCGGAGATCATGGCTTGCGATTTTTGTCGTGAATGGTTTAAGTATGGCATATAGGTTGGGAAGGGTAGTAATGGGGGATGAGATTGCCATCAGTATATCATCCGCATAAAGGATGCATTGTTCCGTGCTCCCACGTTCTATTCCCCTGACATCTAAGGAGGTTCATATTCGTATCGTGAGTGGTTCAAGTGCCAGTACAAAAAGTAGCAGGGATAATGGGTAGCCTTGGCGTGTCCCTCTTTGGATGTTAATTGGCCCTGAAAAATAACCTTTTACCATTAGTGCTGCCGTCGGGGAGCTGTAGAGAGTTTTGACCGTGGATAGGAAATGAGTTCCGAATCCTAGTCGGGTCAGGACAAAGAGGTATTCCCAAGAGAGGAAATCTAATGCTTTATGAATATCCAATGATGGCAGCATCCCCTGTATTGGGCCCCCTCCTGTCCCAGTTCAGGTGGACTGCGGAAATATCTATGACCCTTCTTGTTTGAGCCGTCGTCTTGGCGCCCCGGAACAAATCCTGCCTGGTCTGGGTGGATGTAATTGGCTAAAAATTAGTTTATTCTGTCCGCCAGGATCTTTGCCATAATCTTCAAGTCAGTGATCAGCGAGATAGGGTGGTAATTTTCACATCTTTGCCTGGTTTGGGTAGAACATGTATAAATGCTTTCTTTTCCTGAGCTAGTAGGGCCGTGCCCTGCCTGATTGCATTAACCACTTTCAGACCGGACCATTTTGCTGGTCAATGACCAGAGGTCTTTTTACAATTTGGCACTGCGCTGCTTTAACTGGTAATTGCGCGGTCATGCAATGTTGTACACAAACAAAATTTGCGTCCTTTTCTTCCCACAAATAGAGCTTTCTTTTGATGGTATTTGATTGCCTCTGCGATTTTTATTTTTTGCGATATAAACGTAAAAAGACCGCAAATTTTGAAAAAAAATGATATTTTCTACTTTTTGTTATTAGAGAAAAACAATAAACTCAATTTTAGTCATACATTTAGGCCAAAATGTATTCAGCCACATGTCTTTGGTAAAAAAAAAGTCAATAACTGTATTTATTGGTTTGCGCAAAAGTTGTCACATCTACAAACTAAGGTACGTTTTCTGGAACTTACGCAGCTTTTAGTTTACGACTGCCTATCTAATTTCTTGAGGTGCTAAAATGGCAGGGCAGTACAAACCCCCCCAAATGACCCCATTTTGGAAAGTAGACCCCCTAAGGAAATTGATAAGAGGCATGTTGAGCCCATGGAATATTTTTTTTTTTTTTTTTTTTTTTTTTTTTTTTTACACAAAGTTGTCACTAAATGATATATTGCTCACACATGCTATGGGCATATGTGAAATGACACCCCAAAATTCTGCTGCTTCTCCTGAGTACGGGGATACCACATATGTGGGACTTTTTGGGAGCCTAGCCGCGTACGGGGCCCCGAAAACCAAGCACCGCCTTCAGGCTTTCTAAGGGCGTACATTTTTGATTTCACTTCTCACTACCTATTACAGTTTTGAAGGCCATAAAATGCCAAGATGGCACAAACCCCCCCCCCCAAATTACCCCATTTTGGAAAGTAGACACCCCTAAATTTAGGGGTACACTAGTGAGACTCACAGGTAAAAAAGCACCTAGGCTGTCAGCGACTGTATCAAAACGCTACAAGAAAAACTGTTAGCGATCGCAGGGATCAGGCCTGACTCTGCGAACGCTGCAGTTATGCGTGTTGTGTTTTGTAAGTGACAGTGATCGATCGATACTGCACTTGGGTGGGCTGGTCTGGGCTTGGCGGAGGGGCTAAACGCAGGTGCTAGCAGGTATCTGGGCTGATCCCGCTAACAATGCATTTTGGGAAACCTAAACTGCTGGCGACGCTAATATAGATCTGATCAGATACTATATTACTAAGGGAGGTGTATGCTTTGTGCGTGGGTGTTAGCGGTACTGGCACTAACCTGACGCTGCCTGGGGCGACGCAGACCTTATCTGACCCTCAAACTTATATCACCCGCCGGGTGATCAGGGGGTTAAACCTTTATTGGGTAATAAATGGCGGGTGCCCTGAAACTATAAAAAAAAAATAACTAACCAACCAGCGTCACCTGTAACAGTTATATGGTGATCACTGGTGAAAGGGTTAACTAGGGGGCAATCGGGGGGCTTTATGCGGTAGTATATGGGGGTCCCTGGCGCTATAAAAAGCTGCGGCGAACCTAAATACCTACCTGCCTAACTAGCGTCACCTGTGACACTAATACAGCGATCAGAAAAACGATCGCTTATTAGGCTGGGTTCACACTGGAGCGATGCGGGAACGCCACAAATCCGCGGTGGGTTCCCGCATCGCATGCCTCCCGGCGGCAGTTCACACTGCCCTATGCGAACTGCTGGGAGTGTCAGTGAAATGTTAATGACACCCCCAGATCAGTTCGCATATCGCAGTGCGATCTGCAAACTCTGATCGCATGGTGTGAACACCCATGCGATCCGATTCTGCTGCGGACCAAAAAAAGGGTCCCGTGCGAGTTTGCGGCGGGTGCGACGCGAATTCAGCCATACTATCTGTATGGCTGAACTCGAATCACACAGAGATCGGATGTGATTTGCACTGCAGTGCGGTGCGAATCACATCCGTTCTCATAAACCGCTGCAATGTGAACCCAGCCTTAGTGACACTGGCGACGGGGGGTGATCACGGGGTTAAACCTTTATTGGGGGGGTTAGGGGGGTACCTTAGAACTAAAGGGGGCTAACCCTAACTGCCCTAACAGTTATTACAGTCACAAATGACACCAATGCAAAAAAAAAAAAAAATGCAATTGGTGTCACTGTGACTGACTGACTGACTGGGGGGGCAGGGGTAATTGGGGGGGGGGGGGGGGGTGATCGGGGGGTGAAGGGGGGGTGTGAGTGTGCCTGGCATGTTCTACTGTGTAGTGTCGTGTTGGTGCAACTCACTGATCCTCTCTCCTTGGTGCCGGAACGAAAAATACCGACACGGAGGAGAGATTACATCACTTCCTCTGCCTGTGTTTACATTACAGGAGAGGAAGTGATGTCACGCCTCACTTCCATTCGTCAGGAGCGATCGCGAGGGGGTGGCCATGAACGAATGGCCGCCCCCTCATCCCGGATCGCTCCTGTACGGATACCGACCGCCGCTGGCACCGGGGGGGGGGGGGGCCCGATCGGGCCCCCCACCCGCGGGAAGGCAGGGACGTATATATACGCCCATATGCCTGCCCGTGCCATTCTGTCGACGTATATCGTCGTGCGGCGGTCGGCAAGTGGTTAAAGAAGGTACAAAGATATGGGGTCAGAATCTCTTGACATTTCCTATATTATAGCTCTGAGAATCCATCTGGGCCCGGGGCTTTGGAGGGATTAAGACTCTTGATTGCCTGTACAATCTCAGATTCAGTGAATGCCTGATCCAGTAATTCAAAGTACTCCTTCTGCAATTTTTCAAGAGGGATGTGTCTAAAGAATTCCTCCATTTTATTCCGTCGTTCTGTCTCTAGGTACTATATAATTTGGTATAAAGTTTTGTGAATTCGGTGACTATCCTTTCTGGGTTCTGACTTGGCTGCCCGTTTATTTAGTCGCAGCTTAGGTAGTGCAGGTGTATAGGGGCGGGGTAATAATTTTCTTGCTAGCAGTGTAGTTGGTTTGTCGCCCATCATGTAGTATCTGTGCCGTGACCAGCGTATATCAGCGTGTTGTAAGGCTTATGTTCAGGGCTAGTCTGGCCTGGTTTATTTTGTGTCTGATGTCCACCTGAGGTGTCCTTCTTCTTCTTCTTTTTTTTTTTTTTTTTTTTTTTAAGGTGGTCCTGCAATGTCTGTTCCTGTTGTGTTACTATGCTGTCTCGATCGCTTGTGTCATGCCGCCAGTTGGAGTAGTTTGCCTCTAATGGTGGCCTTATGGGCTGCCCAATTTATTACAGGTGCTGGTAGATTTTCCCTATTATTATTATTATAGTCGTATCTTTCTCTATTTCTGCTACTGTTATCGGGTCATTTAGAAGTGTGACATTTACTCTCCATGGGGATGGATAAGGTCACCACTATATTTTAGGTACACGTTTATATATTTGCTTTGTAAGAATTTGTCTAATATTTGGTCTAATGGTAGGTTGCTGTTCTTGTACTTTTGGAAGCAATACTTAATACAAATATTCTGTGGAAGAGTCCATTTGACCCATGTTAAGGGCATAATAAGAAATTAGAGTGGTTATTTGGTCGTTAGTATGGCCCACTGCCATTATATATCTGTCCTGTTTTATCTTTGATTATGGTGGAGGGGACAAATGGTGTTCTGCAAGAGAAGCATATGGATGCACCTAGTTTTTTATCCAGGCCTGAAGAGGTGTAAAACTGGGCGTCTTTATCTTGGGGTCGAGGTTTTGGAGAAATGAGTCTCCTGCAACATGAAGATATCCGCCTTTTTGTTTGTGGTAACATGTGAAGGCTTTTGTTCTCTTTACAGGAGAATTGAAGCCCTGTACGTTATGTGATGATGGTGTATATAGTTTGGTCAACCATGATTCTGCAGAGTACACTTAGGGCCGGTTCACACTGCGGGCGACTGCGATCCGACTTCAGGTCGGTCTAGGTCGCCCCAAGTCGCCTCGAGGTCGCGCTGCATTAAAACCAATGATAGTCAATGGAGCTGTCTTAATATACACTACTGCAGTAGCTCCGACTTTTAAAAAAGGTTCCTGTACTACTTGGAAACGACTTCTAGGCGACTTGTACCCATTCATGTCAATGTAAGTCGCCTCTCCTGTTCATCTGTAGGCTACTTGCAAGCTACTTGACAGGAAGTCACCCAGCCCCCACTGCAGGCAGCCCCTCCTTTCCATACACATTAGTTTCGTTTTCCCCCTTATCTTCAACTCACACAGACCATCTTCAACTCACAAAGACCAAGAGCTCAGTCCTGCAAAATGTCTGCTATGAACAGGAGAGAACCAGTGGACAATGAGTCCCTCATACGCCTTGTTAGGGAGAGAAGGTGTCTGTACGCAAAGACAGACAAAGCGTACCAGCTAATCCAAAAGAGAGAGAGTGCCTGGCTGGAAATCTGCAGACTCTCTTTCGAAGACTGGGATGTCTTGTCACAGGCCGACCGCTCTGCAAAAAGTAAGTTTATATTTCTTTTCTCCTTCACTATGCATGATTCTTGTAGTTCAATTTAGGTCTTGTAGGTCTTCTTTTGCACAGGGAATCGGTGCATAAATGCCCCCTTTCACAACAGTCCTTGGTTCCTCTCCCTAGATCCCCCTGCCATCAAAAATATCACACCAGAGCAACAAAAGCTCCAATTACATGAACATTAGATGAATTGACTGTTCTAATAGTGTCTGAACTGTATTCCCCACGTTTTTGCTTCAAAAAAGCATTGTTTCAATACCAAATTGATGTGCCACGTGACGTGCCACGGCTGCCACGTGACCTGCCACGGCTGCCACGGGACGTGCCACGGGACCTTCCACGGGAAGTGCCACGGGTGCCACGGGAAGTGCCACGGGACGTGCCACGGGACCTGCCACGGGTGCCACGGGACCTGCCACGGGTGCCACGTGACGTGCCACGGGTGCCACGTGACGTGCCACGTGTGACACGTGACGTGCCACGGGTGCCACGGGACGTGCCACGGGTGACACGTGACGTGCCACGGGTGCCACGGGACGTGCCACGGGTGCCACGGGACGTGCCACGGGTGCCACGGGACGTGCCACGGGTGCCACGTGACCTGCCACGGGTGCCACGTGACGTGCCACGGGTGCCACGGGACGTGCCACGGGTGCCACGGGACGTGCCACGGGTGCCACGTGACCTGCCACGGGTGCCACGGGACGTGCCACGGGTGCCACGTGACGTGCCACGGGTGCCACGGGACGTGCCACGGGACGTGCCACGGGTGCCACGTGACGTGCCACGGGTGCCACGGGACGTGCCACGGGTGCCACGTGACCTGCCACGGGTGCCACGGGACGTGCCACGGGTGCCACGTGACGTGCCACGGGTGACACGGGACGTGCCACTGGTGCCACGGGACGTGCCACGGGTGCCACGGGACGTGCCACGGGTGCCACGTGACCTGCCACGGGTGCCACGGGACGTGCCACGGGTGCCACGTGACGTGCCACGGGTGCCACGGGACGTGCCACGGGTGCCACGTGACGTGCCACGGGACGTGCCACGGGTGCCACGGGACGTGCCACGGGTGCCACGTGACCTGCCACGGGTGCCACGGGACGTGCCACGGGTGCCACGTGACGTGCCACGGGTGCCACGTGACGTGCCACGGGTGCCACGGGACGTGCCACGGGTGCCACGGGACGTGCCACATGTAACATTTTACATGGCGCTCATTACAGGTCACATGGCACTTGGGGTTCATAATGGTGCCTATTAACTCTAGGGCAAGATTACGGAGCAACATTGGGAAGTCTATCACTGATGTGTAGCACTATGATAATTTTATTACAATAATGATTGAACAATATAACCACATCAAAAGTAATTTCAACCTAATTTTAACATATGAAATTTATTGAACATATAATAACAAATAACAAAAAACATATCAGACAACTTTAATTACAAAACAATAATCCATATCAGCACATGTTAACAACCGTACTCAAAAATTCCCAAAAAGATACTTGATATGAAATCAAAACATTTGTGTAAAAATATTTATGAATTTGATTATGAAATGGCGTCCATCTGCCACGGCAATTCACCATCCGGTGAATTTAAATAGGATCTAAATTGATCGCGCACTGTGGCACCATCAGTGGATCCCCTTGTAGCACTGATGCGTGCACTTTCCATGTCGTGTTGTAGAGAATCCTCAAAACAATAGCCGTCCCTGACTCTGACAAAATTGTGCAGCACGCATGCTGCTTTTACAGCAGTTATAGCATTTTCAATGTTTAAGCTTATTGTAGTATGTAGAAAGCGCCATTTATTGGCTAGAATTCCAAAACTACATTCAACCACCCTTCTTGCCCTTGTTAACCGGTAGTTGAAAATCCTTTTAGGAGTGGACAGGTTCCTACTAGAGTAAGGCCTCATCATGTGTTCACCCAATGCAAAGGCCTCATCCGCAACAAACACATAGGGTAGCGCAGGTTCAGCTGTGCCAGGAAGGGGGCAATTTTCAGGAATACCAAGTAGATTCTCCCGTAGTCTTTCACCAAAGGATGAATTTCCAAAAATCCTTGCATCACAGCTACCTCCATAGGATCCAATGTCTACATATGTGAAACAGTAGTTGGAATCTGTAACGGCGAGCAGTACAAAGGAGCAATATTTTTTATAGTTAAAGTACATACTCCCGCTACCCACAGGCTTTTGTACACGTATATGCTTCCCATCGATAGCTCCAATGCAATTGGGAAAATTGCACCTACTCCAAAATTTATTTGCTATATCACGCCATGTTTCAGGTGTCGGCCTCTTCATCACCATGGTGTTAAGCACGTCCCATAAAACTTTGCAGGTGTCTCGGATGATATAGCTGATAGTCGACTTGCCAGCCATGAACTCATAATGTAGACTTACAATTGAATGACCTGTTGCAAGGTATCTGAAAAACAAAAGAATTGATTATGTTCCTGTTTATGTTTTGCAGTGACCATCTTACAAACCAGGTGGAAGGGGCTCCGCGATTGCTACAATCGCTACTTAAAAAAAATATTAAACCAACGAAGTGGTTCCGGGGGGAAAAGAGTAGCACCCTATATCCATGCGGAGGAGATGGAATTCCTGAGGCCGTTCATGGATCTTAGAGCGTAAGATAATATCTTTCATATTAGGACAGTGATACTATACAGTTGGATAAGGTTATAATAATTGTATTCTATCTTTCATGCAGAACACAATCCAGTATGCCGCACCTGGAACAGCCAGGTACATCGGCCCAATGTGCTGCGGCGGCCACTGCTCCCAGCGGAGAGGAAGGGGCACCTTCTCCGTCCTTAATACAGAGTCCTGGCCTAAACTCTATTGAAACAGTTGAGGATTCCCAGGCGGCCAATCTCAGCATGGCTGAGGTCGAGGAACCTGAGGGCAGACAGGAACCAGACCGTCCCGCTCTCCATGGAAGATCGGGAAGACCGATTAGACTGCAGAACAACTTGGAACGTTTTGCGTCACTGATGGAGCGGATGAATACAAAGTTAACTGAAATGGAGAGTGCGGAAAGCGGATTTGGTATTATGGTGGCAGCAATGCTCAAAAAAATCCCGCAGGAGCGCCAGGCATATGTTATGAAAAACATTATAGATATGCTTGAGGCAAATATAGCCCACCAGCCTGCCACCAGTGCCCCCTCTCCAGCGTTTGCCCCACCACCACCCCCATCTGTACCCTTCCCTAACTATTACAATCCCCCGCCACCCAGAACCCACCCCTACTATTCCCCTCGTTATAGGCCATATTGTGATGAGTATGGCAACAACACACAAAGCGCAAATCCCCCCATGCCCTATCCATTTCCTACCCCTGCAATGGCCACACGTGAAAGTGTCCAACCCACACCTTCCCCCATTCCTTCCACTGAAGGTGACAATTTTGGTCCATCGTACCACAATTTATAGTTTTTCTAATGTCTTGATTTTTCGTAGAATAAAAGTGCTAATGTTATTTCTTTAAAAGTTACTGTTTGTTGATGCTTTTTTCAAAAATTTTGTTCATATTAAAAAAAGTTTATGTTTTGCTAATGTGTGGTATGTTTGAGTATATTACATTTAATTACATGCTATGTTTTTTTAGGTCAAAAATAATTACCTAGGTGGCTGCAGCATTGGAGCAAAGCTTCATCTGCTGCTCCTTCACACAAAAAATAATAATCAAACATCAATGGGTCTCTTCTATCCCCTCCAAGATGTGAGAGCTGCTGACACTCAGCAGCTATCCTGCTCTGCTCCTCCACGCTAATTGTAGCGCTGAGCTGTGAGGATGCAAAGTGTATTGCGCACCAGAAAGACAGTTTACCTTAATGTAATAATTAGTCTTTCAATGGCTGAGATACTCTTCCTGTATGTTGTGTTCTGTCGCTCAAGATGGATGTCAACCAGACCAAGCAATTCATCAAAACTGCAACAAACCAAAAAAATTTTGTTAATCATCTATGTTAGAAAATAATAAATATAAACCACTGGTATCTACACACACACACACACACACACACACATTATCGCATCAACAATATGCCAAATATAAATCATCCGATTGAAGGGATTTAGCTAGGGTGAGGTGACGTAGCAAGTCATGTGTTAAGTAGACAATACACAAAGTGTGGAATGTGTGACACCTGTGACAGGTAATGTCGAAGGGGAAAACTACTCTATTTTACTCTTGAAAAATGCTTTAGCAACATGACTTTAAGGCCACATATTTGTGAACAATTACTGCTAGCAAACACACTACTTCTGGTTTGTCATGTCCCATCTGTGCCAAGTCATGTGACACCCGTGGCACGTCCCGTGGCACCCGTGGCACGTCCCGTGGCACCCGTGGCACCCGTGGCACGTCCCGTGGCACCCGTGGCACTTCCCGTGTCACCCGTGGCACGTCCCGTGGCACATCCCGTGGCACCCGTGGCACGTCCCGTGGCACGTCCCGTGGCACCCGTGGCACTTCCTGTGGCACCCGTGGCACGTCCCGTGGCACGTCCCGTGGCACCCGTGGCACTTCCTGTGTCACCCGTGGCACGTCCCGTGGCACGTCCCGTGGCACCAGTGGCACGTCCCGTGGCACGTCCCGTGGCACCCGTGGCACCCGTGGCACTTCCCGTGTCACCCGTGGCACGTCCCGTGGCACCCGTGGCACGTCCCGTGGCACCCGTGGCACTTCCCGTGTCACCCGTGGCACGTCCCGTGGCACGTCCCGTGGCACCAGTGGCACGTCCCGTGGCACCCGTGGCACCAGTGGCACTTCCCGTGTCACCCGTGGCACGTCCCGTGGCACGTCCCGTGGCACCCGTGGCACCAGTGGCACTTCCCGTGTCACCCGTGGCACGTCCCGTGGCACCCGTGGCACGTCCCGTGTCACCCGTGGCAGGTCCAGTGTCACCCGTGGCACGTCCCGTGGCACCCGTGCCACTTCCCGTGTCACCCGTGGCACGTCCCGTGGCACCCGTGGCACCAGTGGCACTTCCCGTGTCACCCGTGGCACGTCCCGTGGCACCCGTGGCACTTCCCGTGTCACCCGTGGCACGTCCCGTGGCACGTCCCGTGGCACCCGTGGCACTTCCTGTGTCACCCGTGGCACGTCCCGTGTCACCCGTGGCAGGTCCCGTGTCACCCGTGGCACGTCCCGTGTCACCCGTGGCAGGTCCCGTGGCACCCGTGCCACTTCCCGTGGCACCCGTGGCAGGTCTCGTGGCACGTCTTGTGCCAAGCGCGGCACATTGCGTGGCATGTGACATGGCACATGTGGCAAGGGACGTGGCAGATCGACAATCCACAACTTGTGGCAAGTGACGTGGAAAGTGGACACTGACATACAGCATATGTACTTGCCTTGTGATCGACATCCGTGTATACTTGAAAAACTTGTCATCAAACCTACGCAAGTTCTCATACATAGCCCAGAACTGCCCTCTGTTATGTCGATTGGCAATGATTGGATGGATCCAGTAGCGACGTCTTCTTCCCATCCTCCTCCTCCGCTTCATTTCTTCTTCTTCCTCTTCCATCAGTACTGCCAAACCAGCTGTTAGGACAGCTGACATAAGGTAACGCACAGAGAGCATTTTGGACACAGAAAGACTGTCAAAAACAGGAACAAGGAAGAAGACAGGAACAGGAATGATGTCACAAGGGGTGAAAGCTCACTTGTACAGTTCCCTGTCCTGGAGGCGACTTGTAAGTCGCCCCAGGTCGCGCTGTTAAGTCGGATACAAGTCGGATCCGACTTGGCTTCCCAAGTAGTGTCGCCTCGTGTCGCCCCCTGTGTGAACCGGCCCACACAGACCTAGATATGGAGTTGTCTGTGTCCAATCACAGCTGGTCAACACGGAGATGCTGGTAATCGGCTCTCCTCGCCTTACACGGACAGTGTGTGAGGAGAGGAGAGCTGATCAGCGGCATCTCCTCACGGGGATAGCTAGGGAAGTAATCGGGGCACTAATTAGTGCCCTGATTACAATATACGGTAGAAATAAAGTGTAAAAATACAGTGCCAACCAGTGATCAGTGCCACAACTCTGTGCCCATTAGCCATGCCAGTCAGTGCTGCCCATCAATGCCCATCTGTACCACCTATCCATGCTGCCTAGTGCTCATCAGTGCCTCATATCAGTGCCCATAAGTGCGGCATATTAGTGCCACCTCATCAAAGCCCACCAGTTCAGCCTATCGGTGCCGATCGGTGCCGCTTCATCAGCACTACTTGGCAATTACTTAATTACAAAATTTACCGACAAAGTAAAAAACCTTTTAAATTTTTTTTTTCTTTGGTCTTTATTTTTTACAAAAAAAAAGCAGTGATTAAATACCACCAAAAGAAAGCTCTATTTGTGTGAAGAAAATAAACAAAATTGTTTGGGTAGAGTGTTGCATGACTGAGCAATTGTCAAAGTGCGACAGCACTGAAAGCTGAAAAATGGCTTGGGCAGTGTTCGTGCCTGGAAGACAAGTGGTTAATAAACAAATTAAAGGACAGTGTAAAAATGAATAAAATAAAAAATGCTTGTGTGCAGAAGCAAGCGCATATGTAAGCCGCGTACACTTATGTAAGCTGTTTAACATTTGTGGCAATACCTCACAAGTGGTGCAGAGCAACAATTCTAATGCTAGACCTGTAACTAACGGGTAACCTGTAAAAATGTTTGAAGCTGTGCTTATGAAGATTAAGTAGCTTCGTTTGTTACCATTCCACAAACGTGTACAAATTTTAAAGCGTGACATGTTGGGCATCAATTTACACCAGCATAACATCATCTTTTTATATTTTTGCCACAAAATTGGGTTATATTTTTTGCATTAAAATTAAAGTGTATTTTTCCCAAAAATATTGCGTTTTGAAAAACCGCTGCTCAAATACCATGTGACATAAAAAAATTGCAATGATTGCCATTTTTTTCACGGCAGGGGTCGGCAACCTTTTTACACTTAAAGCGGGAGTCCGCCACGTTTTTTTTTTTTTTTCTTTTTAAGCCAGCAGCTACAAATACTGCAGCTGTTGACTTTTAAAATAATGACACTTACCCGCCCGGCGCGCCCGCGATGTCGGCACCCGAAGCCGATCTCTCGATCGTCTCTCGGGTGCTGCCGCCGCCATCTTGGGTATGGGAATCAGGAAGTGGAGCCTTCCGGCTTAATTCCTCGGTTCCCTACTGTGGATGCGCGAGTCGCGCTGCGCAATAAGGATGGTCCCCGCTGTCTCTGGGATCCGTGTGTTTCCCAGCAGGCAGCGGGGGACCTTCGGAAAGTGGTGTAGATTCTGCGGAAAGGGGCGTACCTTCTGCAGAATCTACGCCGGAAGTGGTTGCAGATACCTGTACTGTACAGGTACCTGCACCCCCTCCCCCCTGAAAGGTGCCAATTGTGGCGCCGGAGGAGGGGAGGGTTCCAATGAGCGGAAGGTCCACATTAGGGTGGACCTCCGCTTTAAGGGCTGCATTCACCTGCTAATAAAGATTGTGCACACTTGTGGAGTAGCGACAAACTACGGTACTTTAAAATCTCCATAGGTGACGCTTTAAAACTTTTACAGGGTACAAATTTATAGTTAGAAGAGGTCTTGTGTCCTCTCCTGCTGCTTGGGCTAGTGGTTATCCCAAGAAAGCCGACCAGGGGTTAAAATGTCTGTGGGCCAGGTACATGTGAATTCATCACGTACACTGACTGGCTGTAGGTTGCAGACCCATGCTGTAAGGTCTGCTCCCCCCCTTTAGTTTATTAAAAAAAAAAAAAAAAAAAAAAAAAAAAAACTGAAATGGCACACAGACATTTCATAAAAGAGGAACTCCTTGCTCTGTCAGAAAAAATTTAAGTCTGCAGCTACAAATACTGTAGCTGCTGACTTTTAATATTAAGGAACATGGCTGTCTACGAATCCAGTGATGTCTTCACCCGAGCTGATTTTTCAATTTAGTTCTCAGTTGCTGCAGCCAGCATTTTGGGTAAGGGAAAAATGGAAGTGAAGCCTTGCAGCTTCACCGCCTGTTCCCTCTGTGGAGGGGGTGGGAAGAGCTGGCTCAGGTTCTCAGTGGATCACTGAGAGGCTGAGCCAGGTGACGTTTCTGGTTAGGATTTTTTCAGAGCCTGGAATGGCTCTGTGATGTCAGCCGACAGTGGGCTTTAGCTGAAAACTGGTTACATGAGTGCAGAACAAACTACAATCCTGTGATCCATAGAAGTCAAAAAGCGGCCTACCAAGCGAAAAACAAAACTTTAACTACTTCCCACCCGGCCAATGCACATGTATACGGCCGGGTGGGAGCCATCTACTTCTGATAGGACGTTCAGGAATGTCCTTCAGAAGGAGCGGGATCGTGCACGCGCGTGCCCGATGTGCTCGTGTCACCCGGACACGGCGCATCTCAGATCGGCAGGAGGGCTCTGTGATTGGCCCTCCTGATCACATGACGGCCGTGTCCAATCATGGCCGTCATGTGATGTAAACAAACAGCTGGTTGCTAGGCAATCGGCTCCTCCTCTCCTCACACAGAAGTCATCGCTGAGGAGAGGAGAGCAGATCGCTGCAGCCGGCTGATGATCAGTGAGTATGAGTTGTTTTTTACAGCTTTTTACTCACTGATCATCAGTCTAGTGTAAACACACAACACACAACACACCACACAGTATAAACACAATGTCCCCACATATGTCCCCAAAACACACATATCCCCAAATAATAAAAACATGTCCCCCACATATGTCCCACTAAAATCACATGTCCCAATGATTTTCTGCACACAAATGTACGTGATCACCTGCACACGTATGCACATGATCATTTGCGTACATATGTCCGTGATCACACAAACCAATTATTATACACTTAACGGAATTTTTTTTTACCAAAAACATGTAGCAGAATACATTTTGGCTTAAATTTATGACAAAATTAGATTTTATTGGATTTCTTTTAAAATGGAAAAAATAAAATTTATTTTTTCCAAATTTCCGCTTTTTTTGCGCTTATATCGCAAAAAATAAACTGAGTCGTGAATAAATAACACCAAAATAAAGCTCTATTTGTGTGACAAAATGATAAAAATTTCATTTGGGTACAGTGTAGCATGACCGTGCAATTGTCACTGAAAGTGCTAGAGCGATGAAAGCTGAAAATTTGGGCTGGGAAGGAAGGGGGCGAAAGTGCCCTGTATTGAAGTGGTTAAGGAGACCCCTTCTCCATTTGTCCTATTTATCATCACCCGAGAGAGTGAAAGTTAAATGTAAATCCCAAATTTTAGGTTGTCACTGGAACAGAAACAGAGAGGGGAAAACTTTTTTTATAGGGGCACTTGTTCTGGTGACAACCCCAGGGCTCCCTCGTTTTGGAGGTATTTCCTCTAACTTTCTGTTTTGACTACAGGCAGAAGTAAAGGACATTCTCCCCAGTGGGGCAGAGATGGCAAAAATAAAATTGACAGGGGTTATACACCTCCTACTCTATGCCTCCTAGTTTTGTTTAACCCTAGACAGCCTAATTAAAGGCCATATCCATATTTTCTTTCTTACTTTCTATTTTTCTAACCATTATCAAGCTTTTTTCTTTTCTTGGTCTTTTTTTATTTTAGTGTTGAGTTTTTTTTTTTTTTTTTTTTTTTTTTTTTTATTATTTGTAAATAGCTTTGCAGTTCTTTTTGTATCAGAACCACATTTTTGTGTCGTGTTTTATTTTTTTTCTTTTAAACAGGCCAATCCTAGATTTTAATACTTTTAGTGTAGATAAAAAAAACAAACAAACAAAAAAAAAAACTTTATAAATTTTTAATTGATGAGTGTTCAATCTAAAAGGTTTTTTTTTTTTTTTGTTGTTTTTTTTCTAAGTGGGACATGTCCTTGACAGCCAAAGGGCTATTTTCATATAAATCAATGAGATCGGTATATACCGATCACTGTAATATACGCCAAATATAGAAATGCTTATTTCAAATATATTAAAGCGTCTGTATAATTGTACACATTTTCCAGCGTGTCATATAATGGATGATCAGTGAAGTTGTTTTTATGTCACAAATCTATGTGAAAGTATGACAAACACGTGTTCACTTGCCCTAGAGCAAATAGCTATTCACACTGCATATCTTGCTGAGTTTTGCCTTGTAATTATACAGAACTGATTCAGCGATGGAGACAACGAAAATGGATTTGGAAACTGCAAAAATATTTATAAAACTTTGCATCTAGCTAAACTAATACCACTAATACTTTAACGGCCAATGCTGGGCTCTGTGCTACCCTCCTCTAAAAGCCCACCTTCCTCACTCATAAGTGGTATGTAATGCTTTTTTAATTTTTATATTTTTTTTCTTTAAGTCACTTGACACACTAGGTCTTCTTTGTCCTAGGTCTTCTCATAACTGAAAGATCCTGGATGATGGAGAAAGCAGCAGTTTTAACCCTTCCTTGCTCTACCCAAGCCTAAAACAAAAGTACACTCAATGTACCTTACTTCTATTATAGGACATAGAGCGCTGTGCATCTATCAATTTTTTTATTTATAAAGGGACATTGCAGTGGGCATATGTCTACTTCTCGAACATTACATGTTTGTTTGTTCATCTCCAGTATCCAGTTTCTATGGGTAGGAGGGTTTGATAAAACCCAATGAATAGCTATCTGTTTCTGTGCCACAAAGCATGCTCTCGTGATGGCCAGTTTCTGATCATGGTCCAAATTATTGGAATTCACATACCCCAATAAACATAGGACAGAGTTGACTAGAGTATTTTGGAAGTGGTTAGTAATTTCACTTTTAAGTGAGGTTTCAGATGCCCTTCATTTTCTTCTGTGTCCAAAAATTCAGTTCACTGCATTTTTTAAGTATATTTTGACCAAACCTATTTTTTATTTTTTATCAGTGGACAGAGCATGGATTGGAGAGAACCTCTGTTGGTTTTTTTTTTTTTTTTTTTTTTTTTGCCCTAGCTAGCTTACAGCTTGGTAGAACAGGAGAAGATAATACTGGAGAAATGACAGAGCATCTCAGTCAGACATGCCATTAGTAATTTATAATTGCATGGCCTGCTTTTTCCCAGGAAAAAAGAGGAAAGAGGGTAGAAGGTGTAAGAAAGCAACAATCAGCTGGGCTCATCCCTCCCGAGTTCTGAGTGCTTACTTGGGGTGTGTGTGTGTGTGTCGGGGGGGGTCTATCTGGTGATACCAGGGCTCCCATGTTGCCATATATCGGCCCACCCATTCAACTAGTCTAACATGGACTCCATAACCTCCATGTCCTTGATTCTGGCATAAAGATCATATGGTGCCGGGGGGGGGGGGGGGGTGGTGGTATTGTTGTTTCCAGTGAAGGGCCACTAGACATCTAGCCACTGTTAGCATATGTGTGACCAGTTTTTTTTTTTTTTTTACTAAACTGGAGGCCCAATAAAATAAAATAAAAACTTGGAGAGGAATATCTGCCTTAAATAGCTGGTGGAGTAGTCCTTGTACCGGATGCTAATAAGGCTGGAGGGATGGGCAGTTCTATTAGATGTGGAATAACGTTCACCCTGTCCTGGAGACACCTCCAGCAGCGATCCATGGCTGATGGGTATATAGCACGTAGGCGAGATGGTGTCGGGTACCAAAAGAAAAGCACCTTGTGTTCTCCTTTATAGTGCATGCACATAGATCTCTTGGCAACCCAGGACCATATAGTGGACCATTGTTCAAGGGCTAATTCCTCTCCAAGGTGTTTCTCTCATCTACGCATGTATCGGTTTCCCCTGAGAGACCATATCGTAAGAGGTTTTTTATAAATGCCTGAAGTCGGTCCTTTCTGTGAGGGACCTAAGATTAAGTATTCGAATGGGGATGGCTTGGACAATTGGAGGCTAGGAGTGAAGGTAAGTGCATGGTGCGGAATTTGGAACTAGCCAAAGAAGGCACTATGGGGAAGCTCATGTTTGGTTCTGAGTTCATTGAAGGTTAATAAGACCCTAGTCATTGGATTCCTCTGCAACCATTGTGAGATCATCTGGAAGGTTAAACCGTCGGGTAATTTAGGGTTGTAGAGGAAAGATGTAACTAAGGAGGCCTCAGATTGTAGAGAAGTGTTACGGTTTAATTGTCTCCAGATAGTTTGTAGCATGTTCATAGTGGGTAGTAGGGAGGTGGAGGGAACATCGACATTGGTGTGCCATAATAGATTGTTTGGGTGGATGGGAGCTAACCATAATGTTTGTTTGGGTCCAACGGTTATAGGCCGGAAGGGTGACCCAGGCTGCTATAGCTCTGTTAGGTGGCATAGTAGTAATGGTGACGGTGTGGAAAGGCCAAGCCCTCATCTTTTGAGATGAAAACATTATGGAGTGGGCATTTTGGTGTTTGTAATTCCATGTGAAATTTTAGGCGGTCATTCTGAAGTTTTCTAAGCTGACCACCTTGTGTCCTTATAAATTCCTCCAAGAGTTTATGGAGATTAGGGAGGGTCACATGTGGTTGCGTTTGACATACTCCTAACTCTAACAACAAAGCTTTAAATTCACAACCCCTAATCATTACACCATTTAATGTTGGGGTCCGGGCCGCCAGGGTTAGATACACAGGGCAAAGAGCAACAGAGAGAGCAGATAGCCTTGCCTAGTCCCATTCGAAATGGGAAAGGAGGTAGACACGGCAAAAGGTGTTTTTAATAGTGGCGGATGGAGTTGCGTGTAGGTGCCTAATCGCCCTGAGGAACGGCCCCTGAAAGCCCAGATATTCAAGGTTGAAGAACACAAAAGGCCAGCGAAGTCTTTTTCAGCGTCTAAGCTGAGCAACAGCGCTTCATCTTTTTGCTTGTTAATGATCTCTATTAAATTGACTCTTCTGGTGTTGTCTCCTGCCTGACACCCTGGGACAAAGCCCACCTGATCCTTATGGATCAAGGAGGGAAGGGACCTCCATTTACTCAGAGGGATAATAGTGTCATAAAAATTTTCAGGTCTGAATTCAATAAAGCTATAGGTCTATAATCCCCACACAGTGTGGTCTTTATCAGGTTTGGGTGTATGCGTGAGGTGCAAAGTCTGCATGTCCATGGGATTTCATCCATGCCCATGAATCCATTTAAATAAATGAGTCATATGTGGAAGTAGGCTGGTCAGGTTTTGTAATATTCATATAGAAGGCCGTCGGCCTGTAGCCTTGCTGGTTGGGAGGAGCTTCAAAGTCTCGGGAAATTGCCTCTTTAGTGATCGGAGACTGTAGAGCCTCCACCGGTAAGGTGGCCACCATCAGTAAAACTTTGTTGGATCGTTAAGTGCGGTATTGAGGGGTTGTTGTAGCGATCCAAGAAGTAGTCAAAAAATTGGGCAATGCTATCGGGCTGAGACTCGAGGGTCCCAGCAGGGTCCATAGGGCCTGGGGAGCCGATGCCTGGGTTTTTCATGGAGTTTATGCGCTAATAAGATGTGGGCTTTATTGCCCTTATAGTATAGCTGACAGTCTCCTGAAGGGCTTTTTCAACCTTGCCTATATCTATACTTTTGAGAACTGCCCGTAGGCAAATTTTCTCTTTAGAGGCGGATTGAGAACAAGGCCGTAAGTCTGGATTCTAAGTCCTGTAGTTGCTGTGCAGTCTGTTGCCTAGTATTTTTCTTCCAGGCAGTTGAGACCACTAGACATTGTCCACGTATCACTGTCTTCTGTGTCTCCCAGAGGGTTAATGCAGAAATCTCTGGGGCGCTATTCTCTACAAAGTAAAGTGTTTTCTAACTCTCTCTTAATTGTGACTTCTTTCAAAAGGCAGTCATTAAGCTGCCAGTGGCACCATTTGATCTTGGAAGTTTCTAGTTTGAGTTTCAGAAGGATCGGAGCATGGTCCGACCAAGATATGGGCAAGATGTCTACTTTAGCAAGTGCCCGCAGGGAGGGGGCATTTAAGGAAAATGGTTTAACCCCGCGCTTGTGCAAAATGGATGGGAATAATGGGAATATTAAGGTTCTGTTGGGTGATCTAACGGGTGAACTTGCGAGTGATCTGACGAAATTGTTGGGATTGTCTGGAGAGGAGTAGGGAAGAGGTGTGTTTTTTTTTTTTTGTTTTTTTTTGTTTTTGTTTTTGTTTTTGTTTTTGTTTTTGTTTGGGAGAACGGAAGGTTGAAGCCCCCTCCCACGAGGAGTGTGCACTTCTAAATAAGCGGTTGTATACCCTAGTCACAAATGACATCTGATTCACATTTGCATAAATGTTGCAAAAAGTTATTTCAGATTGTTGCCATCTGCCACTAATGATCAAAAAACTACCTTGGGGGCAGAGTAGGAGAATGTGGGTGTGAATGGGGATCCCATTTTAATCCAGGTGGCCACACCTGCTTTCTTTTTAGTGCTAGAAAATACGTTTTTAATATTTTCTCTGCTCCAGAACCTCTGAAGCTCCTCAGTGCCAACTGCCTTCTAAAATTCGAGCTAAGACCAGTAACATTCATGCAAGTAAACCTGTACCATGAGGGTGGGGTGTGAGCAAGGAGTATTGTGGATACGTGTGTTGGAAGTGTTGTATACTTATCAAGCCCAGAAAGAAGAGTCTTGAAACAGGAGGTGGTAGCCATCGCACGTGGGGAGTGATGGGAGCACAGGGGAGAAGATCCGTAAAAGAGAAGAAGGGAGAAAAAACAAACGCATAAAGATAATTCACAATTCTCAAAACAGATAATGAAGAGCCTTCAATAGACCAATAGTTCCATGTTATCGCCATCACCCAACGGGACGATGAGGGTAAGTGATAACTAGAAAGGAACTTTAAATCGCTAAACAAATTGGGAGGGGGGTAGTGTCAGATACCGAACGTCAAATGGTGCCTATGATCTGGGACCTGCTAAAGAACAAAGCTATTGAAGGCTATAAAAGAGCTAGGGGACAATACTAGTCAATTGACAACTTGCACATGTAGTCAGGGACATGTATGATGAGTCACGGGGTCGTCCGCACAGGGGAGCAACTTCCTTGGCGATACAGTGCAGATGCGGGCGAGCCCACCGGAACACAGGCCATCCAGGAGGTACAAGGACAGACCCCTGCAGGGAGGGAACAACTGGGGGAGAAAAAAGTAAGTCATTGCAAATAAAAAAAAAAAAACTTCAACTTTGATTAACCGTGCAAAGACAGTCTTCCTCTGGGGTTAGGCCTGTCATCTGTAAAAGTAGATCAAAGAGGGCATTATTGCTTGGGATTCTTATGGGCGGGAGTCAGGGGGTCGTCCCCTCTTCACAGGAACCATTTGCTAGCCGATCAATGGGGGAGGAGTGGGGGGGGGGGGTGATATCTCAACCTGGGAGGTCTGAAGTGGGGATGTTCAGAGTCTCACAAAAGTGAATGTCCTCAGGTACTCGAATGGTTTCTGTCTTGCCAGCATGCATAGCCGTCAGGCTAAAGGGGAAGCCCCAGTGGTAGGTAATGGTGTTCTCCTGAAAGGAGTGGAGGAGCTGTTGAAGTAGCCTACGCTTCTGAAGGGTGATCCAGGATAGATCAGGAAATGGTTGGATTGGAGTGCCATCCACGAAGATAGGTTTAATCACCCAGGCTTTGTGCATAATGTCCTCCTTTTTAAAGTGAATAAGTGCACTCTGCAGATGACATCTCTAGGTTTGGACGCTTGGTCTTTAGGCTTCAAATCACTGTAAGTTTGAAGATAGTATGGAGGACAGATCACAGATCCTCTAGACCAGTAGACTCCTGATATTATTGCGGTTGTGGTTGTCCAGATCTTCCAAGTGGTGTTGTATGTTGTGAAGCATAAAGTGGTCATCTGTCTGTTGGGATTGGACTCGGACAGTGAGCTTAGTGGATTGCAAATCCTCATCTAGATCCTCCACCTGACTGGTCAGCTGATGGAAATCCACTTGCAAAGTTTTAATCTCCACTATGACAGGCTTCTTTGACCTCCAGAGGTCAGCCGCTTAGTCATCTTTGGTGGGTAGTGAGTGTAGTTCCCGCCAGGAGACCAATTCATCCGCTGTAAGAATGGATGGTATTCTGGGCAGAGCCTGATGGTGGGCTAGAGCCTGCGAGAGTGAGGCCCATGATTCAAACCACTCTCCGGCCCTCCCAGCTGTATTGGTGGTGTCGGGGCAGGGGAGGGCAAGATCTCTCTGGATGGATCACAGTTGGGCAAGTGGTGCTGGGTTCACGGGAGCAAAGTGTTCTCTGTGGCTTTGGTGAGCTCTGAAATGAAGATGGGGTCTGAGATGCAGGAGAGAGGCCGCAGCAGTGATTTTGAGTGGCCCGATTGGGATGTGGGGGGGAAGTCCCCAGTGATAGACTTCTGACAGAGCGCCCCAAAGGGTCAAGTACAGGGCCATTAGAGGGCGGGGGGGTAGGAGATGGACTTGCCCCCAGAGCTGCTGGTGTCATTCTGATGGCAGTGGCTGTTCCAAGTGGTATGGTGAAGATGGGCCGTGCAGGGCTGGCGTGGCTGATGTTTGTGCTGCGGGTTGACATGCTGCTAGAGATGATGTCCGTGGGACCCTTTTGTAGCCTCCCAGACCATTCTCTGAGCCTCCATAGGAGGAGAAAGATGACTCTGTGGCTCACTGCGGCACCATGTTGTCGTCCTTCCTGCATGGTGGATACCGGGAGAGGAGTAGGACTGGATTGGGGGATCCTGCTGGTTAAGTTGTCTCCTGAGGTCCCCCCGTTTCTGCAATCTACTGGCGCGATATCTGCCCATTGATCCAAAGCTGTGTCCCTGTTTGGTTCACAAGATCAGGTCCGTGGATAGCAGGGAGATCAACTGTTCAACGCCCCGCTGTCAGTTTCCTTTTGTCTGTTCATTGACAGATTTTTATTTGCTTTCCCCCACAGACAAACAGGAAGTGAGGGGAAATATCCACAGTTGTCAATATTGTGTGTTCTGTTTAAAGGATTTCCCTTCAATCTGACCTGTTTCTTGTGACAAATTTTTTATAATTTGAATTTCCGTTCTTTTCTGTAGCAGTGGAAATGGTTTCCAGGGCAAAAAATTAATCTCCAGTAGAGGCACAGACCGGGGGGAAAAAAAAATGTGTTCCCAACAGAGTAATGTAAATGGCAAATTCCAACTAATTCTTTACTTTGGATACAGTGGGGAACGTTAGAATCTTTACAAGTTTTTTTTTTTTATTGAAGTTTGTGTCCCAGTGTCTATTCAACAGCAATGAAATTAGTTTGGTTTAGTAGGCTTGGAAAATGTCTAACACCACTGTCATGTGTCCTCCCTGGAGACATTTCCTTTACTTACTGTGTGGTCAAAAGAACAAGAAAAGTGGGGAAACTTCCCCAGAGTACGGGTGTTAATAAGAAAGCTTGAAGCGGTTCTAACCCTTCTGTACTCTAGAAAACAAAAAAAAAAGGGGGTCTGGGGGTCTGCTGAATTCTTGATGCACATTATTTTGGTGCATTCATATGACAAATTTTAATGGATAATGTGTGGGCTAAACTGGATGTCCACTATAACTGTGGCACTGATGTCAGATAAAATATTTAATCAAGCAGGTTTGGGATATTGCACATAAGGCCACTTTCACATGGCCTTTCTGATCAGGTTCTTTTCAGGCGGACCTGATCGGACCCTCCAGTCTCTGCTTTGGTGTGGAGGATGTCAGCAGACACATGTCTGCTGACACCCACCACATCCGATTCAATCCTGTCTGCCAAAAACGGATGGTGGTCCTAATCCCCATCCATCTGGCGGATTGGATGAAACTGGGCAGGCGATCCTTTACCAACTGATTGCCCCGTAGAGGAGAGCGGGACTGTGTCCACTCTGCATATCGGAGCGGACCATGGACCTGTCACCCACCTGCCCAGCACGGATCAGCAGAGATCCCCCCCCCCCCTCTAAGCAAGTGGATTCCGCTTAGAGGAGTCACCCATGTGTAAGGGGCCTAATCCACCAAAAAGTTAATTTGAGTATTAAAAGAAAAGATTCGTTACCTGTGGAAAAAAAATTAAATAAAAAGATATGCACAGTAATGTGTGTGGGTTTTTTTTTTTTCCCTCCCAGCTGAGACCCGCGACCCGTGTTTATCTGTTGTATTAATTTTGTATGAAACAGTCTTAAACCTTAATTCGGGTTAATTGTAGTTTGTGTGTTAAAAAAAAAAGCCAGGCGGTTGCCCTGACTATGCAAAATCCAGTTACTGAATTTGCGCAAGAAACTGTTTATGTATTAGGTGTGGTCTAAAACTAGCATTCTGTGCAGATAATTTTAGATGCATTTAATTTTGACACGTGACAGGTCTGTGATTCATATCCATTTTGTTTGACTCACCAAAGAAAAGTCCTAGTACAGTGTGCCAAGTTTTACCACTATGAATACTTTATCTCAGCCAACTGTCCCACACTGGCTTTATATATCCAAGTGCAAAATGTAAATTTTTAGCTTCTGAAATTTGGCTTGGTTGTATAAATGATATGCAGTTCTAGTTTTCGTCAAAACAAAAGGTGTGCAAAGACCTAGTTAATTTTCATTAGAAAGCAGCCAATGTATCCTGTCTGCATACTGCAGAGAAGGGCCCTTGTTCTGTGTTGAAGCAATGGTCTCCTTGCCGATGTTTCCAATCAATAATGAGGATAAGCTTGGCTAATTGCAGCCTTTTTAGGTTTGATTCAGCAGGGCCATGTTCACCTATCCATGTTCCAAGCTGGTCCAAAGCAATAATGTGCAGATGATGGAGCAAAGGCATGTACATGGAGAAGTGGTGAAAAGGGGTTGAGGGTGAATTCGCACTACCGAGTGATTAACTGCATCGGCAGCACTGTTGCTGGCTGCAGTAGGGGGCAGTGTTGTGCGAGATTCAGCGCATCAGACAACTTTTTTCCCTAAAATGTCTTTCAGGACACCCCCCTTTGAGAGACCTCGGCTCCTCCCTTCGCAGGAAACGCCGCCTTAGCTTAAAGATTTAAGCCCCTTCTGCCCCACTGGGCCCTCCGTTTTCGGTGTTTCCTCCGGGGAGACATCACTGGGAATCGGGGCTGATGAACTGGGGAGGTTGAAGCAGTTTTTACTGTGGAGGGAAGCTGTTTTTATCTCTTGTTCGTTGGCGGAATCTTGGGCCTTAGGGAAGGTACCGTTTGTTCCACAGCTTAGCCACCCCAGCCTTTGCTGAGGGTGGGGAAGAAGCTTCGTCGGCCCAGTTCCATCCAGGGGGGCATCGTTAGAAGTGTATCGCTCCTCCCTGTGTTTGGTGTGACCGTGGGGGAGCTTGAAGCTGGTCCAAAAGAGGTCAGCAAGCGGCTCAGGATGGTGGGACCACCACGATCCTCAGCGGGAGATGTCCAGGACAGAGGCGGTCCAGACTACCTTTCCCTTTTTACTTGATGGCTAACCAGGTGTAGACCCCTCTGGTGGTTGAGGGGTTGGGAGGTGGTACTGGGACCTTGGTGATGTTTGGTACTAGGGACACTCCTAGTGACACTCTGCTTAAGTGTATGGCCTTGCATTTTTGGTTTTAATAGTGAGCTGGAGGACTGCAATGCCCAGCATGCCCCCTTGTGCGGTAAGCCTGAGGAACTGCAATGCCCAGCATGCCCTTTGTGCATTAAGCCTGAGGAACTGCAATGCTCTGCATGACCTCTGTGCGGTGAGCCTTTTTTTTTTTTTCTCAGGTTCAGCCCCTGCTGGCCCCCCACCAGCTCAGCAGAATATTGGAGTATTGCAGGGGGCATTAGTGACAAGTTGAGGAGGAGCCAGTTAGTGCTTCTTTAGGTTCCCACGTTGAGTTGTAGGGAGAGGGGTTGGGTGGTGAGCCCTCTAGACCCTCTGGCTACAAGCTTTCCCTTGAGGGGGTGGAGGATCCTTTGGGAGACATCCGTACCACCCTGGAAATCCAGGAGAAGCCACAGTTATTGCTCCATGACCAGATGTATCAAGCCTTGGGGGAACAGAAGTTGTTCCTGGCCCAGGAAGGTCTGGTTGAAGCCATCAACAATTGGCAAGTTCTGGGGTGAAAACCCTTCCAAGGGCCCTAAAGCCTAGGTTTTCTTTTCATGGAGGACATCAGTCGGTAGGGTACCCAGACTGGATGCAGCCTTCTATCGGGTTTCCAGGCATACACACCTTACTTGGGAAAGCTCCCGTGGACATTCTCTTGAAGGACTCTACCTTGGGGCAGGGACGGAGACAATCTTGTCATCTATTCCCATGCTCTTGCGGGGGGGGGGGGGGTGGGGGTGGCAAATAGTGTGGATGCTTAGTCTGATTCACTGTATATGTCTGCCAGATCCTCAGCCCTAGTCATCTCATTTAAAGCTTAGCTGTAGGACAGTGCGTCCAAGGCTAAGCTCTGCAGGATTCTCATGAAGGGCTTGTTTTTGGTTAGGTCCTGGTCTGGAAATCATTTAGATCAGACAGCTGATGAGTGAGTCCTTTCCCATCTGGTGGTGACGGGGACGCAAGGAATAAGTCTCACCCTCAATTCAGGGTCCCAAAGACCGACGTTCCAAAGAGGTCTTGGGGTCAAAAAGGTGGGGCAAAATGGGAGGTTCATCCTCCCAAACAGTCCGAAGGAAGATAGTGGGCCTTCCTTCCATAGCGGGTAGTGGTCTTCTATCATTTTTTCTGGGGGGGGGGGGGGGGGGGGGGTCACCGGCCACTTATCACCAGTTTACCAAACTGCACGGAAAAGTGTCAGCCTTTCTACCCTCCCTGAAAAATCATAAACATTGTATCAACAGTGGCTTAGTGGCTGGCACTCTGGACTAGCAGCACTCAAACCATAGGTTCCGCCTTGGACAGGGTATCGCCTTCTTGGGGCTTGAAAAGTAAATGGCAGTATCCTGAAAATAGGTAAGGGCCTAGTTACCAATGCTACATCAGTATGTTGCTTTAAAAGGGTGTTCCTGGAAGCTTGTGTGGAAGCCATCAAAGGATGGCAAGACCAGGTGAGGAATTCCTTTTTTATTTTCAAGGGAAGGTAGAGGAGCAGTTAGCTCCTCTACTAGGCTCCCAGGTGGAGGTAGAGGTGTTGAACGGTGAGTCCTTTAGACCCTCTTGCTACAAGCCTTCCCTGGAGAAACTGGAGGCTATCTTGGGAGCCATCCGTGCCACCCTCAGAATCCAGGAGTAGAAGCCGTTATACTCCATGACCAGAGGGATTAAAGTGGCAGGACAATGGCTAGTGGGTTAACGTTTCTGACTACGAGCACAGAGCTTCTGGGTTCGCACCCCAAACATGCCACTTCATATAGAATTCAGTTCTTCCTCTTAACCGCTTGCCGCCTGCCCACCATAATATGATGGCTGGGCGGGTCGTTATGACGTCCGTCCATTTAAACTGGGCATGCGCGCAATTGTGTGCGGACAGCCCTGTACTGTCGGTGGCGGTGCGTCACTGAGGGGGGTGAACAGCCATTGGATATGGCTGTTTACCACGTAATCAGATATGTAATCAGGTATCAGATGGTACCTCCTCCACTTTGCACGGTGCAAGCAGGTTGCAGAGTGTTCCCGGGAACATTGCTAGTCACTGATGCTGGTAATTGGCTGGCGGCTGTTTACCACATAAACAACCATGAAAGGATCATAGCCGGTCATTAAATGTCAGACCAGTAACTAGCTAACCGTTTCCAGTGTGAGGAGAGAAGTGCCAGGACCAGTGAGTTACCGATCTGTGTTCTGTAGTGTCTGCACCAACACCACACTTGTCCCATCGCCCCCCCCCCATTGTCATATGTCACTCAACAGTCACCCCATAAAGTGCACCTGTTGCATAAGAGACTGCCAGCGATGCACCAGTCACCCTTCAGTGACCGTGGCCTGTCACCTGTCTGACCATCACCCGTCACTGTCCGTGGCCTGTCACCCATTAGTGACAATCGCCCGTCACACCATCATCACCTATCAGTGAACGTCGCCTGCCACCCATTGCACAGGCAATCGGTGACCATCACCTGTCACACAGCCCATCAGCGTCATGTCCAAAAGATTATATACTAGTGAGGTACAGATCCTCTTCATGACTGATGAGAGCAGTGGGGAGTTCTCATGAGATTCCGAATCAAATTCGGCATTTGAACCGATTTGAGAATAGTGAATGGGCAAATGATTCAGGGAAGAATGGGTCCCTCCTAAAAGGGCAGGGCACTCTGGAAACCAGGCAACTGCCAGGAACCAGGATTATATTCTCAGGCCCAGTACCAACGCTGCCGCCAGCAATGGGCCCCAGGAACAAATGCCCAGGCCCAGTACCAGTGCTACCACATCACGCTTGAGTACCAGCACAGGTAATTCAAATACCCCAGCTACTGGAGTGTCACATCCCCTAAGAGCCAGGGCCTCTACATACATGCCAGATGATCTTGCCAAACCAACATGGCTGCCTTCCGACTCGGGATCACCAATTATCCCCCCTTTCACAGCACAGCCAGGTGTGCAAGCCAATATCCAAAATTTCACAGAGATCGATTGTTTTTATCTGTTTTTGCCGACACTTTGCTGCAATTCATTGTGGACCCGACCAATTTATACGCCCAGCAGTATATTGCCAACAACCCCCAATCATCATATGCCTGCCCATTTGAGTTGAGAGATCTGAATTTGGAGGAGTTCAAATTGTTTATGGGGCTTGCAAAAAAAGGACATGCCTGTTGGTCCACCAACCCCATCCACCACATGCCTATTTATTATGCCATAATGTCCAGGTCCCGATACAAGATAATGCTCTTTCTTCATTTCAGCAACAACACCAAGTGCCCTCCCTGCAATCATCCAAATTACGACAAGTTATATAAAATTCGCCCACTGATAGAGTTCTGCAAATTGTTGGGAAAATAAATTTATGTCCCTGATCAGAATGTGTAGATGAGTCCCTGGTACCCTTTTCAGGCCGGCTAAGGATTAAGCAATACATTCCTAGCAAAAGGGCCAGCTATGGAGTAAAATTTTACAAACACTGTGAGAGTTATGGGATATCTGCATATATGAAGGAAGAGATTCCCAGCTCCAGCCCCCTGAGTGCCCGGCCTACACGGGCACAACTGGAAAGATTGTATGGGACCTGGCATACCCACTTCTGAACAAATATCGCCTATACCTTGACGGGTTCTACACCAGCCTGCGCTTTTCAAACACTTATACATCGCAAAAACCCTGGCCTGCGGAACCTACAGAAAGAATGGGGGAAAGAACATTGAGATGCAACAAAGTGCTGGGCTTGAGGTGGAAGGATAAAAGGGACGTGCACATGATGTCCACCATCCATGACAACAGTGATCGAATGATTCAGCCCTATTTGTCAATAAGGAGGTCCCGATTCTGGTACAAGGTAGAAATTTATCCTCCTCCATTTGGCCACTTATAACTCCTACGTAGTCTACACCAAATCCACGGAAAGCCCCCTTCCTAAAATTCACAGAAGTTGTCATGTCCCTCATCTAACAACCCCCCCAGGAAGACCTTCGCTCTGATGCTGTTAACTGTCTTCATGAGCGCCACTTCCCGTACAACATTCCACCATCAGAAGCAGGCTGAAGACTGCAAAAAAAGTGGCGTGTGCAGCAATAGAGAATTTCATAGCGTTACCAGATACCATTGTCCCCAGTGTCCCTCCCAACCTGGCCTTTGCATTGGTGAATGCTTCCAACAGGTCTTACATGATTGCGGCACTCAGCCTGCTGCTGGCTTACTCTGCCTAGACAATTTCTATGAACTGTGCTGTGCTGACAATATTCCTGCCTGCTGCTTGGATAATTTCTGTTGCTAAGCACATCCCTGCCTGCTGCCTTGACCAGTGCTCTCATCTGTGGACGCTACTAAAAGCACAGATAATGCTTTTTTTTTTTTTTTTTTTTTTTTTTTTTGCTTTCCACAATATAATTTATTTTGGATTGCAATTCTTGGTATGTACATGTTATGTTACAAATATAAGGGGCCTTCAAAAATGATAGGTTGCCAGGAAATTATATATGTAAATTGTGTTTCTAGAACGCCTGATGGTGCTACTTGGATGTTGGGCCTCTGTATGTGGCCAGGCTGTTTAAAAGGCTCACATGTGGCATTGCCATACTCAGGAGTAGCAGAATTTATTTTGGGGTGCCGTTTTTCCCGTGTCGTTTTTGCTATGTATTGGAAAAATCTTGTAAATGGACAACTTGATGTAAAAAAAAAAAAAAAAGCATTTTCTTCATTATTTTTTTTTTTCCCCACATGTTCCAAAAACGTCTGGAAACAAATGAACCATTCAAAAGACTCATTATGCCTCATAGATTATACGTTGGGGTGTTTTCTTTCCAAAATGGGTAAATTTTGTGGGTAATTCCATTGTCCTGGTGCTCCAGGGCCTTCAAAATTGTAATAGGTAGTTGAGAAACGAGATGTGTAATTTATGCTTGTAGAATGCCTGAAGGTGCTACTTTCATTTTGGGCCTTTGTATGTGGCCAGGCTGTGTAAAAGTCTCCCATGTGTTATTGCTGTACTCAGGAAGAGTAGCAGAATGTATTTTGGGGTGTCATTTGTTGTATGCATATGCTCTGTGAGAGAAATAATCTGTTAATATGACAACTTTTGTAAAATCTTCATTTTACAAAGAATCGTGGTGAAAAAATGACAACTTTAAAAAAGCTCACCAAACCTGCTTAATACCTTGAAATGGCTCGTTTGGGGGATATTTGTACTTTCCTGACTTGTTAGCGTCTCAAGAAGTGAGATAGGCCTTCAGTACATCAGATGTGATCAATTTTCAGTTACATAGTTTGTAGACTCTAACTTTCACAAAGACCAAATAATATACACTAATTTGGGTTATTATATGTAGCAGTATAAATTTTGGCCAAAATTTATGAAGAAAAATTACTAATTTGCTAAATTTTGACAGAAACAGAGGCTTCTTTTTATATATCTAGCACAAAAAATAAACCCACTAGTGATTAAATGGCACCAAAAGAAAGCTCTATTTGTGTTCATATGGGTACAGTGTTGCATGAGTGAATCGTTTGTCATTCAAAGTGTGAGAGCGCTGAAAATTGGTCTGGGCAGGAAGGGGGTGTAAGTGCCCTGTATTGAAGTAGTTAAACAGAACTCCTGACTCAGGGACTTCCCTAAATTCAGGGCCTGGGGGAACAGAATAACCCACAGAAGGCTCTGTATAGACTCAGTCTCTACCCCCCCCCCCCCCCCCAAACTGCTTAATGGCAATCACAGACCTGAGGGATACTTATTTGTACATCCCTATGGTGGAAACATGTCAAAAGTTTCCCAGGCGGACGGTAGAACCAGGGGAGGCATGCGACTCAGGGGCATTTCATAATCGCCTGTCTGGACAACCTTCTCCTATTTATCTTCAAACAAGGTTGTGTGTCCTGTTATCATTGCACCATATTGGCCCAGGAGGCTGTGGTTCCCTAGCTGGTACATTCTGGCGTGGAACTTTCCTGGATACTGCCAATCTGGGAGGACCTTCATCTCAGGGCCATTCTGCTGTCCCCAGGGGAAGCGGTGGATTCTCCCTGCATGGCTTCCGAGGAGGAATTGCTAAAGGCAAGAGCTTCTCGGATGGGGTGGTGGCCCTGCTAAGTAGCAGAAAAAGGAAAACCCGCTTCATCTACTGGAGACATTTTCAACAGCTGCTATGCAGAGGATATTTCCGATCAGGGGCGCCCCCTTTTCTACAAATATTTCCATACCAGGTGTTTTTTATTTTTTTTTTTTTTTTTTTTTTAAGGAGGGTAGCCTCGAAGTTTCAGAAACCATGAAATTATTTTGCCAACTTTTGGTTCAAAACCTGTGGGTGAACATAGGTTTGATATTAAAAGGTAGCACCTTGGCCATACTCTGCAGGTTGTACCTGTGGTGCGCTAAGGATCAGACCTTTGGGGGTGGGGGGTCCTACAAGCGGTGGAACCACCCTAGGGTTAAGTGATCATTTGTCCTCTCAAATGTGGCTATCCTGAAAGACGTTTAGGGAAAACAGAGTTGCGTACTGGTAACATCTTTTTCCAGGAGTCTTTCAGGACAGCACCGATGCCCACCCGAAAAATGTCTGCAATAAGAAGACTGCCCACTGGGGTTGCTGGTTCAATTCCCCAACATTCTAATGGAGTCCCTGACAAGGTAACAGGAGTATTAAAAGTTATATGTATGACATGTCTCCCCAGCTGGCCGGAGGTATTCTTAGAAGACTCAATGCCCAGTGGGGCAGGATGAGCTTAAATCTTGAAGATAAGGCGGTGTTTCCTGTGAAGGGAGTAGCTGAGGTCTCTCAAAGGTAAAGGTGGCTGTCCTGAGGCTCCTGGAAAAAGAAGTTACCGGTATGTAACTTTTTTTTTTTCTTTTCTGTGTACAAAATCTGCACTTTATTCATGGTAAAGTACCATAGTGTGATTGCGCTGCCACACGTTGCTATGCGATTCGGCACGATGCGTTGCATTTTATTGCAGCACTCTGCAGTGTAGTCCTGGTGTAAATGGGACACATTGGAAACCATTGTTCTAGAGCTGTGCTGCAGTGTGCATAATACTGCATTATAAAACCCCAGTCACAGCAGCAAGTGTACATTCACCCTGAAGGTGGTTAGCAACACAGATGTGCAATGAAGGATCACAAAAAACAGAATTTCTTAATTGTGCATCATGGGACACAGAGCCATAGTAATTACTGTGTGGGTTATATAGGCCAACTTCAGGTGATGTACACTGGCACACCCTAAGACAGGAAGTTCACTCGCTATATAACCACTCCCACTACTGGGAGTACCTCCGTTTTTTTTACCAGTGTCTAAGGTGTTGGGCACGAGTAAAAATGTGCTGTGCTGAGCTCCACTGGAGCAATCCTTGCTGGAGCTAGTCATGCAGCCAGATCCATTCAAAGTGTCTTTTTAGGCTGAATTGAGCGGTACCCGAGCCCCGTAGCAGAAGAAACAAGGTTTAGCCCGTAACACCCGGGGATCCAGTGCTTTTCGTTTTTTCAGCCATAAGTTTTATTTTTATTTTTTTCCGGTGGATTGCTATTACGAGTCCAGGAGGGGGATCCCCTGATTTTAAAAGGGGGGCCCCAGTTCCTGAAGGCTTTTTAAACTGAGCCCACCATGAGAGGTGAAGATTGGGTCTGTTGGTTTTACCACAGAATTCCCTGCGGCTGGAAAGATAAGTGGAGACTTCTAAAGAATTTAAGTTTTATGAATTGTCTCCTTTTTAAAAGGTAAATGTCATGCCTAAAAGTCATCAGTGGGGGCTGTATAGAGCATTTACCTTGTCATGCTTTTTCAGATCATGCTGTGTCAGCAGACGCTGACAGACCTCTCTCCGGCTAGCAGTCACAGGACTCCGGTAATATGGTGGGGGTGGGGGTGAAGATGTTGTAGAAAGGGTAAAAAAAAATCGCCTGTGCTTTTAGTAGTGTCCAGGGGAGAGCACTGGTCAAGGCAGCAGGCAGGCTTGTGCTTAGCGACAGTAATAGTATTTATCCAGGCAGCAGGCAGGAATATTATCCATCGTCAGCACAAGGATATTGTCAGCACAGTCCTTAGAAATTGTCCAGGCAGAGATGGCCAGCACAGCCATATTATTGGTCCTGGTACACTGTTACCTGCAGACACTCAATGTCCCACTCTCTAGCCCTTTATAAAAATTCTGCCTCTTGCTACAGCTAATTTGCATAGTCATGCGGCAGGCAAAGGCATGATGGCAGTAAGTCAGCAGCAGGCTGAGGGCCCAAATTGGATAAGACCTGTGCACAAGGGCAGAGGCTTTGCCCACCCAAATCTCTATTTCAACAACCACTTGCTTTGCATTCTTTGGTTCGTAGCTTATTCAAGGGGGTAATCCTCTGGTTAAGTCACCCCTGAATCCTTGGGACTTGGATTTAGTTCTGTCGGCATTGCTGAAACCGCCTTTTTTGAGCCGATACAGCACATTCCCTTGGTCCTTTTGGCAAGGAAACTAATTTTCTGGTAGCCATATATTCTGCAAGGAGGGTATTAGTTGGCTGCTCTTGTAAAGAGCCATATTTGATTATTCACAAGGATAAGGTAATATTGTGCCCTCATCCTAACTTTCTACCAAAGGTAGTGTCTAGTTTTTACCCAAACTAGGATATTGGTCTACCTTAATTTTTTTTTCCAGAACCTGTTCTACGGAAGCAAAATTACTACATTCTCGTCATGTGATTATAGAGCACTCAAGGTCTACTTGAAGGCGACTGCTCGGATTAAAAAAACTGATGTTTTGTTGTGTTGCCTGAAGGTGCTAGAAGTGGACAGGCAGCATTGAAATCTATTATTTCTAAATGGATTCAGCAAGTAACTTTTCAGGCTTCTGGTTTAAAGAGGAGGATTCCACCCTCTCAAATCAAAAGCGCACTCCACTAGGACTGTTTTGTGGGAGTGAATCGCCAAGCTTCCATGGTCTTCAGTCCATACATTTTACCAGATTTTATCAGGTGAATGTAAAAAGGCATGAGGATATCGCCTTTGGGTGTAGTGTGCTGCAGGCAGCAGTAGAAGTCCTCTACTCATGTTGCCCTAATTCTGTTGTCTCCCTTCCCTCAGTTGGCATTGCTCTGGGACTTCCCACTTAGTAATTACTATGGCTCTGTGTCCCGTGATGTATGGTTAAGAAAATAGTATTTTTAGAACAGCTTACCTGTAAAATCCTTTTCTTTGAAGTACATCCTGGGACACAGAGGTCCCTCCCCTCTTTATGGTATACGCGTATATTGCTTTGCTACAAAAACTGAGATACTTCCAGTAGTGGTAGGGGATATATAGGGAATGAACTTCCTGTTTTAGGGTGTGCCAGTGTCAATCACCTGAAGGTGGCCTATATAACCCACATAGTAATTACTAAATTACTATGGCCCTGTGTCCCGTGATGTACTTCAAAGCAAAGAAAAGGATTTTAAAGTTAAGCTGTTATAAAAAAATGATACAGTATTTTGTGATTTCAATCAACTAAATTATTCAAGTAAAGTTTAAATCTATCTTAATATGCATAATCCATCTATTTTCAAAAAGAATGTAAATGCACCCATTTTTGCAATGGAGCCTTTATAGCTTTGCAACCATCAGTGGATCGCCGTTGCACTGCTCTGGCTCCTGAATGCCATTTCTCCAGTGCCAGGTCCATACTGAGGTACAGGCTTTCAGTTACAAGCCTGGAGGAGGTGTCAATGAGCTACAAGTTTGGTGAAGTCGCTACAATTGTGCGCCATTAAGAATGAAGTGTCCCTCTGCCGCAGTGACTGATGGGAGATTGTAGTTTTTTCATTCATACATTTCTGTGGCTGGATGATGCATGTGTAGGGGCAGAGCCATGTGGAATTCGAAATCAAAAAATGATTGTAGCCAGTAGGTAGAACACCTGCATTCTTTAAGGGGGGATGGGGCAGGAGTTCCAGACTGAGAATGTTTGTTTTATATTGCACCCTAAATAAGGGTAAGATGGGGTTTCTTGTGAAATTGTACAGCCAGCAAAAGCCTTTCTTGGGGGAAGGCTAGAAATCCTGTTTTTATTTCAGTGGGTTTCCCTGTTGCATATTTTCCCTCACTTCCATTATGATAAAACAATGGTCAGCAGAACAGGAAGTGAAGGTAGATTGCTCTGATGGAGCCCCAGATGGCCATAAACCCCAGTGGAAGTCAGGACCGTTTTTAAGGCAGGGCAAAACGGGCAGCTGCCCTGGGCCCTGTCATTGTTATGGGGCCCAAAGCAGCTGCCTCATATTTGCCAACTAGCCTGGTTTAAATTCCCTCATCTCTTGAGGTTTTAGTCCTGTGATGTGTCGCGATATCTCTGCGTGAAGTGCTGCTACTAATGCTGCCCAGCTCTGCCCTATTGTTTACAGATGACTCAGCTACAGACCCTGTGTTTACATGTAAATTACCAGCATTCATATGTAAATAGCAGTGGCATTCATATGTAAATGGAGGTGACTGGCAGCATTGATATGTATATCATGCCCCCCTGAGGTCATATCCACAGTAATCTCTAATAACCAATCAACAAGCAGAAATCATGTGCTGTAACCTCTAGCAACTAATCAGTGAGCCGTAATGTGTGCTGTAACCTCTAGCAACCAGTCAGTGAGCGGTAATGATACACTGTAACCTCTGGCAACCAATTGCAATAGCCACCTGATCTGATTCAGTAAACTGATTTTGAGTCTAGCTGCTATTTATTGTATATCTCAGAGCCGGTGGAGAGCATAACTGCAAAGGAGGGGGGGGGCAAGAAACGTTTTTTGCCCGGGGTCCAATCAATATTAAAGGCTGCCCTGGTGGAAGTTCTAATCTACCCCCATTTCAAACCTAGAAAAACAAGGTTGGGCTTGCCATACCCTTTAACTCTTGAGCCCTATTCTAATATTGTGAAAAGGATGCAGCTTGTTTGAGAACTGTAGGCTATGGTTTAAGGTTTCATAGTTTGTGTTTATTGCCTCTATAATAACTATAATGTAAATTTTGGTTCTTGCCAAAGTCAGACCTATTACAGTTTGAATAGAGTACGGACATGGAATTGGGTCACGTGATGGAAACATTTTGCATATGTAGCCATCCATTGAGACAGAAGAAGCTACGGTAATATTCATGTTGGACATATTTATTTTGTTCATCATACCTCTTTCAATGTATGTCAGCACCATCACACAGGCAGGAGCTTAAAAAACAAACAAACCAGGTTCTTCTGCAATTCTCAAAATGACAAACTGTTCTTGTATATATTTTATATATTTCTGTGGATACTGTTGCTGTGAAGAAAAAAATAGTCTGGTATTCAAAATACAGTATTATTGCATGATGCAACTTGCTGTTCTGGTGCCTTGGTAAGTTATCCAGGTTGTGCTGCCTGAGGTCACTCATTGTGTCAATATGATCAACAGACGCTCTGTAAGATAAGTCTGTATGTCTGTCATTCTATGTAATTGTAATTCATTTATTCTGTAACGCGTAACTGTGCTCTAACTTTTTGCAACTGTTTGCACAGTGTCTTGCTACAGTAGCCACACAGTGATTTCAGAACCTGGAGAATGCAGTGAAATGGTTTAGAGTAGTTTTTCACTTTGTAAAAATGGAGGCTATCTGTAGTTGCAGTCTGTACAAAGATTTAATTTTGGTGTTGATCACTCCTGCATGAACGACTTCAGGCTTCTGAGTCGGGTTCACAGTAAAAATGGATGTGTATTTATTATTCTTATATCATTGAAGGTTTTTCCCTTAAAGTGGTTGTATAGTCAATTTTGGGACTTTAACCTACAGGAAAACCTATAATAAGGCTTACTTGAAGTCGTTCAAAAAAAATCTCTTAAACCTATACGGTTTAGGCGATATTCCCCTCGCAATGCAGCGCTGACTGCAGTGGCGCATGGGCACAGGGGATTCTCGGCTGAAAGTACGGCAGACGCCGGACCCTGCCAGAAAGAAATCTCCCGCGAGCATGCGCAGGAGGGACGATATCGCGGCTCCGGCCACTCGCAGCGCCCGGAGCCACGATACCCAGAAGAAATGCCAAGGGAACATGTTCGCTCCCTCGGGGTGGATCGTGCCAGATGCCGGGGCCTCGTTCTAAGGTAAGTATTTCATAATGAGCTACTAGCTCATTATGCCTTTTTCCTTTGCAGGTGAGTAAAAAAAAAAAAAAAAAAACCTTCGGCGGGTATACAACCGTTTTTAATGCATTCTCGCCTCTCGTGTCAGTTGACGCAAGCTTCCTATGGGTGCACTCGGCAGAGGGGAGGAGTAGACTGCACCAGCGGAGAAACCAAGAAGAGGATTGAGGGTGCTCTGTGCAATGGTTCTGCACAGAGCAGGCAAGTATAACATGTTTGTTATTTAAAAATACGAACTTTAATATTACTTTAAAGTGCCGCTCCACCCAAAAGGGAGGAGGGAGCTGGTTTTGACAGGTACTGAAGTAGAATAACGTATCGAAACAGGCAGGACTTCAGTGAGGCAAGTTTTTTCTTTATTTGACCCATGCAAGGAGCCAAGTTACAACAAAAGGACAGATATTTGCCCATTGGTCATGGCCTCTATGACCCGCAATAGGGCAGCATACATAGAGTTCAGCCTTATGAGCTCCTATCTGACTTGTCTAACAATTGTAAAACTTGCATTTATATACCTTTGCAAGCCTTATCTTGGCCATCTCTCTTAAATATGATTGGTTGCTAAAATCTAATGTAACTGTCCATAAATCTGAAACCTATTCTACAACCAGGCAAATGTATTAATTCCCAGGATTCCCATATGTTCATTAACCACTTAATAACCGCCCTATAGCCAAATGACGGCTACAGGGCAGTTTCTTAACTCTGGGAGGCCGTCATATGACGTCCTCCCAGAATTCCGCTCTCGCGCGCACTCGAGAGCATCCGTGACCGCCGGGTCCACAGGACCTGGCGGATCACGGTAAACGGTCGCTCTTAGCGGCCGTTTACCACGTGATCGCTCCGTCAAATGACGGAGTGATCACTTGTAAACAAACCGGCGTCATGTTATGACGCCGGTTCCTCCCTCCCCCTCTCTGTACCGATCAGAACAGCGGAGGGGGAAGAGATCGGTGTCAGCAGCGATGTGGGCTGCATCTGCAGTGCCCACATCGCTGCTCACCGAAAATTAACCCCTCAATTCCCTGCAAATACTCTGCAATACCCTGCCATTACTCTGCAATACCCTGCCATTACTCTGCAATACCCTGCATTACTCTGCAATACCCTGCATTACTCTGCAATACCCTGCATTACTCTGCAATACCCTGCATTACTCTGCAATACCCTGCATTACTCTGCAATACCCTGCATTACCCTGCATTACTCTGCAATACCCTGCATTACTCTGCAATACCCTGCATTACTCTGCAATACCCTGCATTACTCTGCAATACCCTGCATTACTCTGCAATACCCTGCATTACTCTGCAATACTCTGCATTACTCTGCAATACCCTGCATTACTCTGCAATACCCTGCATTACTCTGCAATACTCTGCATTAGTCTGCAATACTCTGCATTAGTCTGCAATACTCTGCATTAGTCTGCATTAGTCTGCATTAGTCTGCATTAGTCTGCAATACTCTGCATTAGTCTGCAATACTCTGCATTAGTCTGCAATACTCTGCATTAGTCTGCAATACTCTGCATTAGTCTGCAATACTCTGCATTAGTCTGCAATACTCTGCAATACTCTGCAATAGTCTGCATTAGTCTGCAATGCTCTGCAACGCCATACTCTGAGATACCCAGCCATAGTCGGTGATACCCTGCAATACCCAGCCATAGACACCCCCCCCCCCCCTCCCACCGCCCTCCGGTGCTTCTACCAACTCGCCAATACGATCAAATCCAGAATCTTTTTTTTTTTTTTTTTTTTTTCAGGCTTCCCAGCTTAGAGATGAGATGCGGGGTCTTGTTGACCCCATATCTCACTGTAAAGAGGACCTGTCATGCCATATTCCTATTACAAGGGATGTTTACATTCCTTGTAATAGGAATAAAAGTGATCAAAAATTTTTTTTGGGGGGGAAAAAAAATGTCAAACTAAAATAAAGTAAAATGAACAATAAAATATATATATATATATTTTTTTAAAGCGCCCCTGTCCCCATGTGCTCGCATGCAGAAGCGAATGCATACGTAAGTCCCGCCCACATATGAAAACGGTGTTCAAACCACACATGCGAGGTATCGCTGCGAACGTTGGAGCGAGAGCAATAATTCTAGCCCTAGACCTCCTCTGTAACTCAAAACCTATAACCAGTAAAAAAAAAATTATATCGTCGCCTATGGGGATTTTTAAGTAGCGACGTTTGGCGCCATTCCACGAGCCTGTGCAATTTTGAAGAGGTGGCATGTTAGGTATCGATTTACTCGCTGTAACTTCATCTTTCACATTATGTAAAAATTGGGCTAACTTTACTGTTTGTTTTTTTTTTATTTATTTTTTTTTAAGCACAAAACTGTTTTTTTTCCAAAAAAAAGCATTCGAAAAATTGTTGCGCAAATACCTCACACATGTGGTATCACCGTACTCGGAAGTAATAGCAGAATGTGTTTTGGGGTGTAATTTGTGGTATGCATATGCTGTGTGAGAAATAAACTGATATGACAATTTTGTGAAAAAAAAAAAGTGAAAAAAATCGATTTTGCAAAGAATTGTGGGAAAAAATGACAACTTCAAAAAACTCATCATGCCTCTTACTAAATACCTTGGAATGTCTTCTTTCCAAAAAAGGGGTCATTTGGGGGGTATTTGTACTTTTCTGGCATGTTAGGGTCTCAAGAATTTAAATAGGCCGTCAGTACTTCAGGTGTGATCAATTTTCAGATATTGGCACCATAGCTTGTGGACTCTATAACTTTCACAAAGACCAAATAATATCCACCAATTTGTACTTATTTTTACCAAAGATATGTAGTGGTATAAATTTTGGCCAAAATTTATGAAGAAAAAATTACTACCGTATATACTCGAGTATAAGCCGAGATTTTCAGCCTCTTTTTTGAGGCTGAAAGTGCCCCCCTCGGCTTATACTCGAGTCATCGCTGTCTGCCCGCTCGATCAGCGTGTCGAGCAGACAGACAGCGGCCATTCTATTCAAAAGCCGCGCCTCCGGCTCCGCCTTCGCCTGTGATAGGCGGAACACTGAATTTCCCAGCAGCCTGTGTTCCGCCTATCACGGACGTCGTATCATCCTCGTACTACGGACGAGGATGATACGACGTCTGTGATAGGCGGAACACAGGCTGCTGGGAAATTCAGTGTTCCGCCTATCACAGGCGAAGGCGGCGGCGCAGCTTTTGAACTTTACAATGGCCGCCGACGAAGAGGGCACGGGACGGCACGGCACGGGACGGGACGGGGGCAAGGCAAGGCACGACACGGGACGGATGCAAGGAGGCAAGGCACGGGACGGAGGCAAGGAGGCAAGGCACGGGACGGAGGCTCGGGACAAAGGTAGGCTGGACACACACACACACACACACACACACACACACACACACACACACACACACACACACACACACACACACACACACACACACACACACACACACACACACGGATGGAGACACACACAGGGATGGATGGATGGAGACACACACACACACAGGGATGGATGGATGGATGGATGGAGACACACACACACAGGGATGGATGGATGGATGGAGACACACACACACAGGGATGGATGGATGGATGGATGGACACACACACACACAGGGATGGATGGACGGACACACAGGGATGGACGGACACACAGGGATGGACGGACACACACACAGGGATGGACAGGCATGTCTCACCCTCGGCTTATACACGAGTCAATAAGTTTGCCAGTTTTTTTGGGGGTAAATTGGGGGCCTCGGCTTATATTCGGGTCGGCCTATACTCGAGTATATACGGTAATCTGCTAAATTTTATAACAGAAACGAAGAAAAATTATTTTTTTTACAGAATTTTCTGTATTTTTTCTTTTATAGCACAAAAAATAAAAAACCCAGCGGTGATTAAATACCACCAAAAGAAAGCTCCATTTGTGTGAAAAAAAGGACAAAAATTTCATATAGGTCCAGTGTTGCATGACTGAGTAATTGTCATTCAAAATGTGAGAGCACCGAAAGCTGAAAATTGGTCTGGTTATTAAGGGTGTTTAAGTGCCCAGTGGTCAAGTGGTTAAAGAGATTTATAACTGGTTTTGTCCAATTACGCGGCTATGTGTGACATGACACTGATCACAGCTCCCTATTACTGGAAGCTGTGATCAGTGTCCTGTCACCAGGCAGAACGGGTAAATGCTTGTTTACATTAGCATTTCCCCGTTCTTCCTCTCGGTGAGATTATCGAGGTGTCCCCGGGACCCGTGATCACACGGAGGTCGCGGCAGGCACGTGCCCGCTAACCTCTTCTTAAAGGGCAATGTACAGGTACATCTGCCTGTACGTGCCCTTCTGCCGTTGTATATCAGCGTGAGCCAGTCGGCAAGCCATTAATGAGCATGTTTTATTTACTGTTAATTGTAAAATGTCATTTTTTTTTTTTTCTTCCAATAAAAAAAAGAAAAAAAAAATTTGCACATTTCTGCAAAACCCTGTACGAAGGTGTATGGCAGCCTCAGCCCAGGCTCCAGCCAGGCCATGCCCCCAATGCATTTCACTCCACCCACGGAGATTAGTCATGGGGATCATGACCTCAAAATGAAGCTCTTTGGGCAGAGTGAAATGCATTGGGGGCATGGGTGGTCTGGAGGCCAGGCTGAGGCTGTCATACGCCACCTTTTATAGGGTTTTGCAGAGATGTGACTTCCCCTTTTCCATTAGATTTCTAGAGCAGAGATTGGAAATATGGGTCTGGTAGGTACAACCCTAGATTATGGTGGAGGGAGCACTTTTTGATGCAACTTACGCAAGCACCTGGGAAGAAATACTTGGTAGAGGGAAATTTTAGACAGCACTCCATTTGACTTTGTATTGTGTTTGGTAATTTGTTGAATTTGTAAACCTTTTTTTTTTTTTTTTTTTTTTCACGGTGGATTATTTTATTTTTTTGATATGCAAATTCATTTAAAGAGTGGATTTTGTTACCACTGATTTGTTTTCAGCACTGTGTTTTGTGTATTTTATCTATAACCTTGTATAAAAGGGCAGTAAAGTGAAACTGTTATGTAATCTTGCAAAACAGAAAGCAGCATAGTGTGTGATTAAAACCTCTAGGGTTCCTTGCCAAATGAGTGCAATTGGGGAGACTTCCCTTCACTGACTGTCAAGACACAACAGAAAGTGAGAGGAAATCTCTCCAAAGTGATGGAAATTCCCTCTTCAACTGTTACCTTAAAGTGGTTGTAAACTCTTACAAACCACTTTGACCTACAGGTAAGCCTAGATTAAGGCTTACCTGTAGGTCAGAGGAAATATCTCCTAAACCTACACGGGTTTAGGAGATATTTACTAAAATACAGTCGCATGCGCCATAGACATCGCTGCGCAGACGCACTATCGCCGTTAGGAGCATGCCACTAGTGGTGGCTGCTCGGGAGTGACGTCATCGCTGCTCCGGCGCTGTGAGTGACCGGAGCAGCGATACCCGGAAGAAGATGGGCGCTCCGTACTACAGGGGACAGCGGTGACATCACTGGCTCCTGTGTCAGGTAAGTGACACATAATGGGCTACTATGCGATGCATAGTAGCCCATTATGCTTTACCTTTGCAGGGAGACAAAGAAGTAGTAAACCCATCAGGGTTTACTTCCTCTTTAATGTGTCCCCGTTGTCAAGATTTTTCATCTAATATTTTTCTGGTGATAACTGAAAAAAAGTTGTGATTTTCCTTTTCAGTTCTAGTGAAACTGGGGTAAAATCGGTGTAAACACTCATCACACTATCAAAAAACAAAAGGATTTGGCTTTACATACTTTACCCCTTCCCGTCCACACTATAGTTGAAAGACAGCTACAGCACGGTTCTCCAGTTCAGGCGCAAATTCTGCACACACCTGGGTTGTGCACCGAGCACGCTCTGTGGCCGCTGTGTTCTTTGGACACAGCTGATCAACTATCGTGGTAAAGGGACATCACAGCGGCCCATTACCATGTGATTGGCTGCATCCAGTCACAGCTGGTCACATGTAAACAGACTTGCTGGTGCTTCTGTGTGAGGAAAGGAATGACGATAATCAGCAAGGCTGACAGTACATTTACACCACCAATCACTGATTACCAGTGCAGAATTTTAGTGCCTCCTTATCAGTGAACAAGAAAACTTACTTTTCTTTATCGTACATCATGGGACACAGAGCCTTATGTAATTAATGGGTTATGGGTCACCTTCAGGTATTGACAATGGTATACCCAATCAAGGAAGTTCACTCCCTATATAATCCCCCCCTCTTTCCAGGAGCACATCGTTTTTTTTTCGCCAGTGTTTAAGGTGTTGGTCACGTGTTAAGATGTGCTCTGAGGAGCTCCAGGAGGGGTCCATGCTGGATTTAAAAAACCTCCAACTGGATCCAGCCACGTCACTGAGGCTTAACTACGCTGCCCGCCACAATGGATGAAATTTGGATCTATCTGTTTTCAGCAGTATCCTGCAGTGAGAAAAAGGTAAGCAAAAAGCATAGGAACTGCAAAGTCCACCTATGACTTTTCTTTCAATATGCAATATTGTAATGCCTTAAAACTCCTCTAGAGGGAGTAAGAATGCATATGCCCTATTAATCTGTGCTAAAGTTACATTGTGTGCTCTAGCAGCTGGAGGGGGTTCTCCTCTCCCCCTAAATTGGGGAAACCGAGTGGCTGGGGGTACATGCAATATGATACATTTCATTTGTAACAGCTATAAATAAGTGTAAAGCACTAGAGGCTGACAAATTGCTAAAGGTACACCTCGACCCCTGCACATTCGCCCACCTCCGGTCCCCCCCTCCCCCTCGAGGGGAGCAGGGTGGCTTCTGGCTAAAAGACGTTTACTTGCCTGTTAAAGTGTTATCAAACACAAGCCGATTATTCTGCTACATGGCAGCTGCAGCCTCCTCTCCTGGTCTCAGACCAAAGCCGTCCGTGTGCACAAGGCTGAGGTTTTTACTTTGAAAGAGGGAGAAGTGAAGGGCGTGGCTTAAGCGGTCAACACCGTGTGTGGACTCTGCGTCGTTGGAAAGCACACGGGGCATAGACAATTGGATTTACACCTGAGGGGCTAAAAGCTGTGCTCTGAAAACTAAAAAAAATTCTACCAGAGCAGCTGAAGCAAGGCTGCAATTTGACACAGAAGCGCTGGAGCACAAGAGGGGTGTACACAGGCATTTTCAGTATAGGAAAAGACATTGTTTAGTATCAGATTAATCTATGCTGCCATTGTTTTTCCTACTATTGCTCAGCAAATAGAACAGTTCTTAGAGTGCTTCTGTGCTTAGCACTATGTCTTCCAAGGTTACTACTAAGGCACCAAAAGTTTCACCCCCAGGTGCTGGGAACTCCAGCCATGGCTCCACACTCCTCTCTGAAGATACAGATATGGTAAGCCAGGGTGAGTCTTTGGAACTGATTGGTGGTGCAACTGCTTCTCACACTTCAGCCCCTGTATACGTGACTGAAGATGCAATTTCCTCTGCCCTGCAGGGCTTAGAAGGAAAATTAGCGGCTTTAATCGCATCATCTATCCTAAAGGATAGGAAGCGTGCTTGATCCCCCTTCCCCACTTCAAACCATATTTACCAAGGGAACAGTGGGCACAGGATGAGGTATTACACTCAGGCGATCACGTAGAAAAATAATAAATTTTTTCCTCTACGGAAGAAACAATTGATGAACCTTATGCAATCTCGCAATCTGAGAGATTGATGGTACAAACTCTTATGAAGATGGTTCATGCCACTTTCATGCTACCGTTAACAGTCAGCTGAAAGAATGCCCTCTCACTACGGAAGTACGAAAACTAGACACCCACTACCATGGAGGAACTCCAGACGGCCATCGGAGCCATGAAACCAGGTAAAGCCTCAGGTCCATATGGGTATACTATCCAATATTACAAAACACTTCTCCCTGTCCTAGGCCCACGGATGGTGACTTTTTATGCAGTTGGAGCTGAAGCAATCTTACCCAAAGAGATGCTGAAAGCCCACATATCTCTGATTCCAAAAGAAGGCAAAGACCCAACCACATGCGGAAATTACAGACCCATATCTTTGCTAAACGTCGACCTAAAACTATTCTCCAAAATCCTGGCAACCCGATTAGCACATTATCTCCAGTTCCTGATACACCTAGACCAAGTGCGCTTTATACATAACAGGGAAGCCCAAGACAACACAATTAAAAGTTCTGAATCTCCTTCAAGTAGCCAATGCTAAGGGCTTCCCGTGTGTATTTTTGAGTACTGATACTGAAAAAGCTTTCGATAGAGTAAACTGGAACTTTATGTTCGCAGTACTTCGCCACATTGGCTTGGGAGACATGATGCTCAGTTGGCTAAACAAAATATATTCCAATCCCACGACACAGAGGAGCCTGCTCGCTTTCACATCTCCCTTCCCCATTTCCAGTGGCACAAGACTGGTGTCCCCTATCACCTCTCCTCTTCGCACTCTCCCTAGAGTCGTTCCTATGTAAAATAAGACAACCCAGACATTCAGGGACTCCCGGTAGGCAACACCCACTGTAAAATCGCAGCATATGCAGACGACTTACTGTTCACTCTAACCCTACGATATCTTTACCAAACCTTCTCAAAGAATTTGGCGCATATGGCGTGCTGTCAAATCTGAAGATTAATTTTTCCAAATCTGTAGCAATGGGAATTGCCATGACCCCTCAAGCCATGCAGCCTATGCAAGCACATTTCAGCTTCAAGTGGACAATCGTGGCGTTAAAATACTTAGGGACACACATCCCTACGGATATCAAACGCACCTTTTGAGCTGATTTTCCCTCCCATCCTGACTAAGATCAATGCCCTTCTAGAGAAATGGAATAGTGGGCTACATTCCTGGCTTGGCAGATGTAACCTGCTAAAAATGTGCATCCTACATAAGTTTCTATACTTGCTTCAAGCCCTTCTTATTCACATACCACATTCCTTTTTCAAACAAGTTCATGCAATATTTACCGGATTCATCTGGGCCAATAAAAACCCCTGCATTAGTAGAACTCACATCTCACTACCAAAGCAACAGGGAGGTTTAGCACTACCGGATGTCAGACAATATTACCTGGCTTCGCATTTAGGTCGCATACTGGACTGGAGACGCAACAAGGCGACTAAACTCTGGGTGAAGATAGAACAGGCCCAAGTTGACATTCCATTAAAAAGTGCGCTCTGGTGCTATGACCATCTCCCCCTGGGGCTGAAAAGACACCCCCTTCTGGGTACCACATTACATCACAGTAGACAGGCAACCAGCCGTTCTTCACTAACCTCAAGCAACTCACCACTATACCCAATCTTGGGGCACCCTGACTTTACAGCAGGCCTTCAACCCAATTAGTTTGGCACCCAGAGGTGTTCCGCTTTGACCACGCCTCGTAATAGCTGGACGTTGGCCCACTATATCATAATTAACTGAGGCGACAGGCGTATACCAACTCCCCTTTGGAAAATGGTGCAGTTACACCACTTTCTGCATACGCTACCCAACCCTTGGGACTTCACCAGACAACTGAGGCCTATTCAGGAACTGAACCAATAACGAAAACCCTATCCAAAATGTATACACTACTCAACTTGCCTACCACACAACCTCATCTACTCTGTCTAGATAGGTGGGAGAGAGATCTTGACAGTAAATTTTCAGAGACACAAAAACAAAATCATCAGTTGTGCTCTTAAATCATCTATATGTACCAAAATGCATGAGACAAACTATGAAATTTTATCACACTGGTACCTTACCCCCTCCAGATTACACAAGTGCTTTCCCAACGCCTCAGACCGTTGCTGGTGGGGAGAGGGAGGGTTCAATTCTGCAAATCTTTTGGTCCTGCCCTAACCTGCAGAACTTCTGTAGGGAGATTAGACGCATTACTCAGAAGTTCAGAGTACGAGATATCAGATGATGCAGCTTTCTTCCTCCTCCATTTGTCAAAAATACTGATCAAAAGATACAAAAAATCATTGACTCGACACCTACTGAACGCCGCAAAGGCATGTATACCGCTACGCTGCAAACAACGATGCCAACCGACTGTAGCGGATTGGCTGTGGAAGGTGAAGGAGATTAGTAAACTAGAGGACTTAGTCCTTACAGCACAGCATAACCATGAGAAATGCCCAAACCTGGAATATCTTTATTTACTCAGATGAGGGAACCTCTCTTGAACGCTTAACTGACCGATGACCATTTACGCTTTTCTTGGCCTGAGAGCACTACAAAACACTTACCCCCACCTTGGCTGCTCATCCCTAACCCCCTTCCTCACTCCCCGCTTATATCCCCTCTTCTACCACTGTCCTGTCCCCCTCCCCCTTTTTTGGCCTCTAGTCACTTTTGCACTAGGGAAAAATGGAAAAAGCAGGGAGGAGAACCAGCAGCTATTGGACGCATACGGAACAAATTGAACTCCTTAAACCCAGTCGTTGTACAATACCCATGTCTGTAACATGCAACACTCGGATATACATTGGTTGCTGTTCACTACTACATTGCATATAGTGTCTGTAACATATTCTGCATATCCAGATTTTCTGTATTGCTGGGATTTCTCCCTCAGTTGGTTTTTAATAAAAAAAATTGAAAAAAAAATTGTTGGTCAGCCTAAGCACCTTGCAAAAAAAGCTTCTGACTAGTTCCCCTTTCACGGGGAGCGACTATTTGGGAAGAATTTGGTTAAATAAATCCAAATGATTTCTAGCAGGAAAGGTACTTTTTTGCCCAAAAAGGAATAAACATCATTTTATTTAAAATGGTCTCCTTCCCCTGTGCCAAGGGCAGCTCCCTCTAGGCAGTGGTGACTGCCTCCACCATCAGATTCTAGAGGAGAAAAACATTCAGCCCCAGTATACATGATTGAAGATGCGTTTTTCCTCCGCCCTGCAGAGCCTAGAAGGAAAATTGGCGACTTTAACCACATCCACTATCCAAGGATAGGAAGCGTGTTAGATCCCCCTCCCCCACCTTAGATCCCTTATCAAGGGAACAGTGGGTAGAGGATGAGGGGTTACCCTCGGGTGATCAGGAAAGAAAGGCAAACCGATTACTCCTCTGCGGAGGAGAAAACCGGAGTTGAATCTTTTTTCAGCCTCGCAATCTGAGAGATTGCTGGTAAAAATCTCTTACAGAGATGGTTCATGCCTCTTTCAAGCTACCTCTAGTAGAGCCAGCTGATCTGCTTTTTCTTGGGTTCCTTAAAACCTTCACTGCCTTTTTCATGCGTTTCCTGTACATGTACAGATCCACGCAGAAATTCAACAGATCCATTCTAGATCTAAAAGAATCTAAAACAGTTTCTGAAGATCTGCTTCTTTTTATGGAGGTGATCAGGTCAGTAGTTTCTATCCTACAAGGAGGAAAACTTCTGGTGCCTATTGGCATCAGGGATGCATATCTGCATGTCCATATATTTCCCGCTCAACAAAGGTTTCTGCGGTTCGAACTAGAACAGCAGCATTTGTTTATAGCCTTGCCCTTCAGGCCAGCTACAGCACCCTGAGTGTTCACAAAAGTGCTAGCGTCCCCCCCCCCCCCCCCTGCTAGGTCAAGGGCACAGGGCTTAAACAGTCTTGGCATACCTAGACGATCTATTTCTAACAGACCAATCAGTGTTCAGAGTAAGGTGTACGGATTATAACCAGTTAACTGGAAAAGTCTGGGTTGCCTTCTCAACCTAAAGAACTCTTCCCTTAAAACAGCTAAAAAAAGCTGGAGTATTTGGATCTGATCATAGATACAGCTCAGAAAGGGTGTTCTTGCCCAGGCAAAAGACAACTTCATAAGAGAGTTGGTGCAGATGATCAGGTCAAAAGGAGATCCCTCCGTTCACCTTTGCATGAGGTTGTTAGGATGGTGGCTTTATTTGAAGCAGTTCCATTCAAGACTTTCAAAACAGTATTTTATTTGCTTGGAACAAAACAATCCAAGCTTTGGCTTTGCCAATGCGGTTGTCCCCAAGGGTGTCCCAAAGCCTCAATTGGTGGTTACTAAAGAATCTGCCAGAATGTAAATCCTTCAGACCACTTATCTGGAAAGTGGTAAACCGAAGAACCCAAAGAGCCTTGCCCATCAACATCCTAGAGATTTGGGCAATGCATCTGGCTCTGAAAGCCTGGGCTTCCAGGTCCTGACAGGATCCAATCCGTCAATGCCACGGCTGTGGCCTATATCAATCGCCAAAGGGGGCACCAAGAATCTCTCTCAGCGCAGAGAGAGGTGAACCATATTCTAACTTAGGCACGGAATATTTCTTTCTGCCCATCGGCATTCTTCATTCTGGGAATAGAAGATTGGCATGTGGACTATTTAAATCGCCAGCAGATTATTCCCAGGGGAATGGTTTCTTTACCCTGACCTATGTTCAGGCTGTTTGTCAAAGATAGACTCCAGACGTAGATCTTCTAGCATCCAGTAGAACATAGTTTAACTTTGTGTCCAAAACAAAGGATCTATTCACATGCAGAACAGAGGCATTGGTGATACCGTGGGATCAGTTCTCGCTGATCTCTGCATCTCCCCCCCCCCCCATTCAATTGCTGCCTCGACTTCTTTTTTGTAGGATCAAGCGGGAAAAAAAACTGGTAATTCTGGCAGCACCAGCATGGCCCAGAAGGTCATGGTATGCAGAAATCGTAAAGATGGCAATGGGGATCCATGGTCCCTTTCATTAAGACCAAACCTGCACACAGGGGCCGATTATTCCATCCTACTTAAAGAACGCTAATTTTAATGGCCTGGCTAATGAAACCCACGTTCTGAGGAAACGTGGGCTTTCTGAGTCAGTTATTTCTACTTTTTAATGCAAGGAAACCAGCTTCCAGCACCATTTGTTTTGGAGTCTGGAAAGCTTATGTTCCCTGGTGTGAATCCAAGGGTTAACACCCTTGGAGATCTATCATAGGCAGAATTCTTACCTTTCTACAAATGGACGTAGAGATTGAAATTGGCCCGAGTACTATTAAGGGCCAAGTCTCAGCCTTATCGATCTTATTTCAAAGTCTGCTTGCTATGCATTCTTTAGTGCAGGGTTTTTATGCAAGGGGTGATGCAGATTAATACACCAGTTAAATCATCTTTAAGCCCTTGTGACTTGAATTTTGTTTTGTCATTGTTACAAAAACAGCTATTTGAACCGATGCAGCATATTCCCTTAGTCCTTCTGGCAAGGAAGCTGTTCTTTTTTGGTTGCTATAGCCTCAGCAAGGAGGATTTCAGAATTGGCTGCTCTTTCTTGAAAAGAGCCATATTTGATTATTCATAAGAACAGAGTGGTGTTATGCCCTTATCTAGGCTTGTCTAGTATTTTCAGGTTTTCACCTGAACCAAGATATTGTCCTGCCATCGTTTTTTGTTTAAAAAAAAAAAATGTATATATATATAAATTCCAGGGAAGGAAAGTCACTACATCGTCGTTATGTGGTGAGAAGTGAAAATCTATTTAAAGGCAACTGTTCAGATTTGTAAGCCCTTGTACACACAAGATCGGAGATTCTGACAACCAAATCCGATGGGTTTTGTCTGAAACTGTTGCATACACACGGTCGGACAAAGTTGTCGGAAAATCCGACGTGATTACGTTATTTTGTTACGACGGGACTATGTTCACGCTAGTAGCCAATAGCTTTGGTGTAGGAATTTGATCTGAGCATGCGTGGCACTTGGTCCGATCGGAATTCTCTACACATGATCGGAGCATGTCCGATCGGAGCATTTTGTCTGAAAATTTTACCAACAAGTTAGAAAACTTGGTCTGTCGGATACTCCGGAAACAGTCCAATGTAGACCACACACAGTCGGAATATCTGACAAAATGGTCCGATCTGACACATTCCGTCGGAATCTCCGACCGTGTGTACAAGGGCTTAGACTGATGTCTTATTTATTCTGCCAGAGGGTCCTAAGAAAGGACAGGCAGCGTTGAGATCCACTGTCGCTAAGTGGATTCAGCAAGTTATAATTCAAACTTAGAAATTGAGGACTAAAATTTCCCCTTTTTCAATTTAAGGCGCACTCTACCACAGCGGTTAGTGCTTCTTGGGCAGTGCATCACCAGGCCTCCATGGCTCAGATCTGTAAGGCCGCAACTTGGTCTTCAGTGCATACATTCACAAATGTTTTATCAGGTGGATGTAAGGAGGTATGAGGATATTGCCTTTGGCCTAGTAAACTGGAGGCAACAATCTAAGTCCTCAAGTCTGTGGGTTGTTTTTCCCTCCCCTCAAATAGCATTGCTATGGGATATTCCATTAAATAGTTAAGGCTTTGTGTCCCATGATGTACGATTAAAATAGGATTTTTATTACAGCTTACCTGTAAAATCCTTTTCTTGGAGTAGATCATGGGACATAGGGCACTCCCCTCTTTTGGGATTTAAGTATATTGCTTTGCTACAAAAACTGATGTGCTCCTGGAAGGAGGAGGGGCTATATAGGGAGTGAACTTCCTTGATTGGGTATACAAGTGTCAAACACCTGAAGGTGGCCCATAACCCATTAAGTAATTGCTTAAGACTCTGTGTCCCATATTGTACTCCAAGAAAAGGATTTTACAGGCAAGCGGTAATAAAAATCCTATTTGCAAAATTTGTATGTGTGTTTTTTTTTTTTTTTTTTCCAAATTTTTAAGTCCTCTTATTTGCGAAAAAAAAACCCCAAAAAAACCCAGTGGTGATTAAATACCACCAAAAGAAATATATATTTTTTTGACTCAAACCTCCATCAGCACCTTATTAGACAGCACTTCATCCCAATATGAGTAAAGAATATTTGAGGGAAGAAGGAAGGGGATTTTTACAGTGCTAGTGTATTGAAAGTACAAAATTTTTTTTAGACATAAAACAATTTTATTATTAAAATTATTTTTACACATTCGCAATCATTGCATGGTTACAGAAATGATAGAGAAAACTGGTCCATACAGTACAGAGGGTGGAAAAAAGCTTACACACCCACTGTATGGACCAGTTTTCTCTATCATTTCTGTAACCATGCAATGATTGTGAATGTGTAAAAATAATTTAATAATTAATAATAAAACAATTCATTTTATGTATAAAAATTCTTTTTGTACTTTCAATACACTAGCACTGTAAAAATCCCCATCCTCCAATATTCACCACCAAAAGAAAGCTCTGTTGCAAAAACAATTATAGAAATTGAATATGGGTACATGTTGCATGTCCGCAATTGTCATTCAAAGTGCGACAGCGCTGATGCTTAAAATTGGCCTGGGCAGGAAGAGGGTATAAGTGGCTGGTATAGAAATGGTTAACCAGATCTAATTTTGTCGGCTGCGAGTTGGAGCACTTTATAATTGTCACTTGGGAATCTAAACACTTTATTGACTAATCCACATGTATGTTAAGTTCGCTGATCTTTTTGTTTTGTGTGGATGCTTGCATTATCCAGCAAGTAAGTTTATATATTTCAGTAGTGATTTTAGCAGCAGAGCCTGTTCACCCAATTGGGTTTTATTTCACTTTTACCTTCTCAAAAATGTAGCAAGGTAAAGTCTTGTTGCGACAACGCTTTAGCTGTTTTTTTTTGTAAAGCAACAACAAAATGTATTCTTAAAGTGGATGCAAACCCTCACATATACCCAGTGAAGTGAACAGCCTCACATGATGCACAGAGATAAAACAAATCTCCCTACAAAAGTTTTACATGTATATCTGCAGTCTTCATCTTTTTTTTTTTTATATATACTGTTTAGAAAGTGCACATCCTGTTAGATTTTCTCTTCCTGGTTAGCACTACAGTGAAGCCTGGACATAGAGCCAAGACAGCTGATTGGAGGAAAGGCACAAACCCCCTCTCCTCATAGGCTGTTTGACTCATTCAGGGCTCTGCTAATCTTTTATAGCATCCTCCCCAACACAAAACTTTTATGTGCGACTGAGAACTTGTCGGGAGTTATCAGGCTGATAACAGACTGGGGTAGGAGACAGCTATGGGACACACTGCAGATGTGTGCCCAGCTCAAATTGAATGAATCAGGTTTACATCCACTTTAAGTAGTTAGGCTGCATGCACACACTGTATTTTTTCAGACGCCTTTTCTCCTTGCAGGAAAAAAAAGCAGATGAAAACTGCTAAAAGCCAGGTTTTTGTATATATGTGTATACACACACACACACACACACACACACACACACACACACACACACACACACACACACACACACACACACACATTTATTTTATTTTTTTCCTCTTTTCTACAATAGTAACTTTATTAAACATGGTCAATAAAAAAAAATCGGTATTATACTAGTACATACATAAGTAATGTGCTACAAAAAAATATATAGTATGAGGTCTACACTTTTGCTCCAAAACACGCACACACGTTTGGCTTTCATGCATTCCATCGGCCAGAATACCAATTTATTCTGGCCATTAGAATGCAATTCATTCATGCGCAAGCGTGCCTTGCTTTAATACGTTTATGTGCCTCTAAACTCCTGTGTGCATGGACTCCTAGAAAAGCTCCTGTAAAACAGGCATTTTGGAGCAAAAGTGTATTAGACCTTATACTATATATTTTTTTTTGTAGCACATTACTTATGTATGTACTAGTATAATACCGATTTTTTTATTATTGACAATGTTTAATAAAGTTACTATTGTAGAAAAGAGAAAAAAATATAATAATAAAAAAAAATATATATATATATTTTGACACAATTTTTTTTTTTTTCCCCAAGAGAGATCATTTATACTTTATTTTTTCTCTTCCTATAATAAATGGCTTTGTACTAAATCATAGTTTAGTGAATCATATCATAGTGAATAAAAATGAAAGTGAAAATCATAGTGAATTTGTACTAAATCATAGTTTTTTAATCATAGTTTGTACTTAATCATAGTTAACCAATAACAATTTTGTCTTAATATTGAAGGAGTTGATTAGTATTATGTTTTTATTGTTTAACTGGCTGCTGACCGCCGGCTGTCAAATGACGGCCAGGCGGCGCACCTATTGTGGCGGGAGGCTGTGATATGATGGCCTCTCGTTTAAACAGGGAATGCGCGCGATCGTGCGCGTGCATCCCTGTTTCTTCGGTGGCGGCGTGTCACGGAGACACCGCTCGCCACCGAAGGGGGTGAACAGCCATTGGTTATGACTTCATCACGGCCGATCACAGATGGTCACACCCCGACTGTGCAGGGCGCGATCGTGAGCGCGCTGCGCATGCACATTGGTGACGGCGTGTTCCCCGGGAACACTGCTCGTCACCGACGCTGGTAAATGGCCATTGGCCGGTTGTTTACCCACGTGATCGGCTGTGATCCTTTCACAGCCGATTACTAAAATGTAAACAAACCGCGGTAACGATATGTTACCGGGTTCTCCTCCTCACACACCGATCGTGTGTGAGGAGGAGATTGCGGTAACATCTCGTTACCGCCTACAGTACACATCAAGCACACGGATTGCCCCCCCCCCCCCAATAAAGAGGACCTGTCACCACCCCTCATAGTACCTGTGGATCACAGTCCATCCAGAGTACCTGTCCCAGTCCATCTGAGTACCCGAGTACCTGGCGCGGCACATCCGAGTACCTGGCGCGGCACATCCGAGTACCTGGCGCGGCACATCCGAGTACCTGGCGCGGCACATCCGAGTACCTGGCGCGGCACATCTGAGTACCTGAGTACCTTTTCGCAGCCCATTTCTCATAGAATATACGTTGGGATGTTTGCTTTCCAAAATGGGGTCATTTTGTGGGTAATTTCACTGTCCTGGTGGTCCAGGACCTTCAAAAGTGTGATAGGTAGGAATGAAATGAGATGTGACATTTATGATCCTAGAATGCCTGAACGTACTACTTCAATGTTCGGACTCTCTGTGGCCAAGCTGTGTAAAAGTCCTACACATGTGGTATCGCCATACTCGGGAAGAGTAGCAGAATGGGTTTTGGGATGTAATTTTTGCTATATACATGCTATGTGTTAGAAATATCTTATAAATTGACAATTTTGTGTAAAAAACCAAAATGCGTTTTAATTTTTTTCCACATATTCCAAAAACTTCTGGAAAAAAATCAACCGTTCAAAAGACTCATTATGCCTCACAGATTATACGTTGGGGTGTTTGCTTTCCAGAATGGGGTCATTTTATGGGAAATTCCATTGTCCTGGTATTCCAGGGCCTTCAAAAGTGTAATAGGTGGTTGAGAAATTAGATGCGTAATTTTTGCTCGTAGAACGCCTGAAGGTAGTACTTCAATGTTGATGTTCTGTATGTGGCCAGGCTTTGTAAAAGTCTCACATGTGGTATCGCCGTACTCGGGAAGAGTAGCAGAATGTATTTTGGGGTGTAATTTGTTGTATGCATTTGCTGTGTGTGAGAAATAACCTGATAATATGACAATTTTGTAAAAAAAAAAAAATGATAAAAAAATCTTAATTTTGCAAAGAACTGTGGGGAAAAAATGACAACTTAAAAAAAACTCACCATGCTACTTACTTAATACCTTGGAATGTCTACTTTGTAAAAAGGGGTCATGGGGGGGGGGGGAGTGTATTTGTACTTTCCTGACTTGTTAGTGTCTCAAGAAATGAGATACTCCTGACGTACTGTAGGCCTGATCAGATATGATAAATTTTCAGCGATTGGCACCATAGTTTGTAGACTCTATAACTTTCACAAAGACCAAATATACACAAATGTGGGTTATTTTTACCAAAGATAGGTAGCAGTATAAATTTTGGCCAAAATTTATGAAGAAAAATTACTAATTAGCAAAAATTTAAGACAGAAACAAAGGCATTTTTTTCACAATTTACGTTTTATTTTATTTATAGCACAAAAAATAAAAAAACTCACTAGTGATTAAATACCACTAAAAGAAAGCTCTATTTGTGTGTGAAAAAGGTTGCAAGTTTCATATGGGTACAGTGTTGCATGACTGAGTAATTGTCATTCAAACTGTGAGAGCACTGAAAGCTGAAAATTGGTCTGGTCAGGAAGGGGGTGTAAGTACACTGTATTGCGGTGGTTAAACACATTGCAGTACTGACCGTGACCTATTATGCCAGAGCACATTTGCCTTACATTTGCAGTGCCCTTTGTGATTTCTGCAAATGTGGAGACACATTTAAATGTTGCTTGGAATTACTGTGTAGCGTGTGGGCTATGGAATGTGCAGAAATTAGCAGAATGAAGAAACAACAATCACATCAGTTAGTGATATTCTATTTTATTGTAAGGATTAGAGGAAAGAAAATAGCCTTTCAAGTTGAGAGAAAACTCGTTGCATTTATATATTCTCTGCAGTCTTGGAGACTGGGCAGTTTGTGTATTTTTATATTTTTTTGTCCATGTGTATAGATTGGATTAGAATAGGAAGGCTGTGATTGTTCTGTACATGGCACTACAAGGTGGAATTCTGATGGTAACTGGAAGAAATGGAAGAACCCGGAGAATGTGTTAGGAAACGGATATGCAGAAGACTAACTAACTTTTCTTTTCTCTCATCAGCTGAACCATTTGCCTCAAAAGTCAAGCAGATGAGGCTTAAAAGAGAAGACTTTGAAATTTTAAAAGTAATTGGAAGAGGAGCATTTGGGGAGGTAAGTTTGGTTTATAAAGCCATTGTCACGCAAGCTATGTTATGAGAGCAAGTGTGCCAATTCTCATTCTTGCATTTTTTTTTTTTTCACAATCCAAAGTTTATTGAACGCTTAGAGCTGGTTCACACAGGGGCAACTCAGATCCGACTTCAGGTTGCCTCAAGTTGCGCTACATGTAAAAATCAATGTAAGTGAATGAGAGCCTTCAGAAAAGGTCCTGTACTACTTCTATCCGACTTTTAGGCGACTGGTACCCATTTATTTCAATGGAAGTCGCCTCCAAGTCGGATCTCCGTCTATACTGAGGCGACTCTCAGAGTTATCAGCTCTCGAGAGGGAACTCCACGCCAAATTTATTTAAAAAAAATCCGGCGTGGGTTCCCCCTCCGGGAGCATACCAGGCCCTTCTGTCTGGTATGGATTTTAAGGGAAACCCCCTACGCTGAAAAAACGGCGTGGGGGTCCCCCCCAGATCCATACCGGACCCTTATCCGAGCACAAAGCATGGCCAGTCAGGAAGGGGGTGGGGACGAGCGAGCACCCCCCCCTCCTGGACCATACCAGGCCGCGTGCCCTCAACATGGGGGGGTTGGTGCTTTGGGGAAGGGGGGGCGCCCTGCGGCCCCCCCACCCCAAAGCACCTTGTCCCCATGTTGATGAGGACAAGGGCCTCTTCCCGACAACCCTGGCCGGGGGGCTTATCGGAATCCGGGAGCCCCCTTTAATAAGGGGGTCCCCAGATCCCAGCCCCCCACCCTATGTGAATGAGTAAGGGGTACATCGTACCCCTACTCATTCACCTGGGGAAAAAATGTCAATAAAAAACACAACACAAGTTTTAAAATTAATTTATTAAGTAGCTCCGGGGGTCGTCTTCCGACGTCGGGGGGGTCTTCTGACGACTTCTCCGAATGACTTTTAAAACTTGTGTTGTGTTTGTTTTTCTTTGTTTATTGACATTTTTTCCCCAGGTGAATGGGTAGGGGTACCATGTACCCCTTACTCATTCACATAGGGTGGGGGGCCGGGATCTGGGGGACCCCCTTATTAATGGGGGCTCCCGGATTCCGATAAGCCCCCCACCTGCAGACCCCGACAACCAACGGCCAGGGATGTCGGGAAGAGGCCCTTGTCCTCATCAACATGGGGACAAGGTGCTTTGGGGTGGGGGAGCCGCAGGGCGCCCCCTTCCCCAAAGCACCAACCCCCCCATGTTGAGGGCACGTGGCCTGGTACGGTCCAGGAGGGGGGGGGGGGGGCGTTCGCTCGTCCCCATCCCCTTCCTGACTGGCCAGGCTTCGTGCTCGTATAAGGGTCAGGTATGAATCTGGGGGGGATCCCCACGCCGTTTTTTCGGCATGGGGGTTCCCCTAAAATCCATACCAGACCTAAGGGCCTGGTATGCTCCCAGTGGGGGAACCCACGCCGTTTTTTTTTTTTAATTTGGCGTGGAGTTCCCCATTGAGAGCTCATTCTCTGATTGGCCACGGCAAAAGTCGCCTGGCCTGGGGCGACTTAAAGTCGTGTTGTAAGTCACCCCAAGTCGTGTTGACAAGTCGTGTCTAAGTTGCCTCCAAAAGTCGCGTTGGAAGTCGTGTTGCCCCTGTGTGAACAGGCTCTTGCGTAACAGGTAATAGACACATGAAATTTCACATATAAACAGCAGTATGAGAAATGTCAGTTTGCATTTTAAAAGAGCTTAATATATTATTGAGAGTAAATCAATGTAACGACGACTATAGGTAATTCGGCTTTAGGAAAAAAAAGGGGGGTGGGGGGGATATAGGAGGGGGAAAGGGGTGGGATAGGAAAAATATAAGAATTGATAAAAGGAGTAGGGTGGGAATATAGATGAGCATTGTCATATCCATTTAGTTTAGATTGTTGCTCATTACAGGCTGTGCATTTTGTCGATATGTGTAGTGAAATCTGGCTAGTGATATTATGGTTGTATTTGTTTTTTTTTTATGCACTATTTGAACTAAATAGGGAAACTTGCAAATTTAATTACTATACAGCACATTGTGGGTTATATTGAAAGTCACTTTGACATCTCAAATATGGTAGTTTGAATTCCCAGTTCTGAACTGTAATTGGTTCTGTTCCCACCACTTTATTCAAAAATGTGATTATTCCTAAATGTATGTAAAGCATTGTGTTTTCTTGGTTAGGGTACTATTTTTACCACTTGTCGTGCATCTCTAGTCCTATTTTGTGCCAGATCTCCTTTACATTTAGTAAATGTTTATTAGAACATCTCAAACTGTTCCATAGCACTTATAATACTGAACAATTATAAGATAGCATAGAAAAGGCACGACGTCATGTATCCCCAAAAATGAAAGAACTGACAATACCACCACAGGTTCTAAAGAATGACCACATACATGCACAGATCTCCTCTTCAGTGCTAAAACACTGTTGAAGTGTAAAAAAAATACTCTCTCCCTCTCTCCCTCTCTCCCTCTCTCCCTCTCTCCCTCTCTCCCTCTCTCCCTCTCTCCCTCTCTCCCTCTCTCCCTCTCTCCCTCTCTCCCTCTCTCCCTCTCTCCCTCTCTCCCTCTCTCCCTCTCTCCCTCTCCCTCCTTGTGTACATTTGTGGGCGCTTATTGTAATCAGGGCACTGATTATCAGTGCCCTGATTACATGCCTAGATGTCTTCTATGAGGAGATGCCACTGATCGGCTCTCCACTCCTCACATTGCTGTCGGTGTGAGGCGAGGAGAGCCGATTACCAGCATTTCCGTGTTTATATGTGACCGGCTGCGATTGGACACGGCCAATCACATAGTTAAAGAGCTGTGGCTCTATAGAGATGGGGGCTGCGCCATGTCCTAGTAACACGGCGGGGGCATGCCAGAGCGGTGTTCTGGGTGTCCCTTCATGTGATGTCCACCCAGAACGAGAGCCACACCGTCCCGCCGTAATTTTGACAATGGGAAGGCGGGAGGTGGTTAAAGAGGAGCTGCAGTCTGCTCACGTAATCTGTAATAACTTCTTTGCCATTCTGAAGTTTCCTTCCAACCACTTTGCATATTTTATATATACTATGATTCTGTATTTTACCAAATATGCAACAGAAATCTCCCTCCACTGAGTCTAGCTGCAACCATTTTAACTGTGGGCAGCTGAAGCTGCTGCCTGTTCACTTCCTGGATTTACACAGAGGCATACCTCTAGCTCTGCAGCTCTCATTGACCCTCTTATGACTCATCCCCCCTCCTTCCTGGTAAACTTTCACAAGAGTGGGGGAGAGCACTGTGCATGATGTCATGAGCCTAGGCTTTTTAACCCAACAAGAAACAGGAAGTGGGCTGTATGTTCTTTACTGGCAAAAAAGTTTTACTATCCAAAGTTAAAACGGCAGAAGATTTAATTGATGGAAAGATGAAAAAAATGACTGAAGTTCCACTTTAATGTAAAGCACTAATGGTGAAAATGGCAAGAGAACGATTAATCGTCTGATGTGAAGAAGAAAGAAAGGTTTGGTTTACAGAACCTGTATTGGATGTAGTTTTGTTGCCAATGACACAAAATAGCAAATAGAATATTTAGGGTAATAGTCATGTATATGTATGCTGCATTATTTTATTTTGCTTATTTGCTTCCATTTCATACTATTACGATTTACATGTTTTTTCTTTTTTTCTTCCTTGTTTCTAACCAGGTGGCTGTGGTGAAAATGAAAGGCAATGGAAAGATATATGCCATGAAAATCCTGCACAAATGGGAGATGCTAAAACGAGCTGAGGTAATTATTGATCTGCAAATTTAAAAAGACACACACAACCAAGACATAAACTTGCAAGGCTGGTATTTGGAGAGGGCCAACCTAGCAGTTGCCAGGGCCTTCGTGCATGCAGAAAACCCCCTTTCATAGTGGTCAGTGATTTTTTCAGTGTAGGCAAAGCTGGTGCAGTGGTTAAGCAGGTGACGCTTTTTAATTTCCTGTGTTGCGTCGGATTTTGTAATGGAAGTGATGTTCCCTCACAGCCAATCTTGCTACACCCCGCACTCATCCACAGTAAGTATACAGTGAGAAGGTGGCAAGCAGACATCTTGTTACACCCACCAGAGTCATGCATTTCACACTTATTTTTAACAGTAAACTGAGTTTATATAGTGAAATGAAGTGATAGTATTTAAAAATCCGTCTGACTGTTTAGATGTTGAAAATCAGCGGCAAGCCTGCTGACCTCACAGGTTTGTTTATTTGACAGAACACTGCTCATGTAAAAATCACATCAAAACAGTCTGACAGATTTCAAAATAATGAAATTCACTATATAAGCTGAGTTACTGTTAGAAAGAAGTGTGAAATGCAAGACTCCGGTGGGTGTAACAAGATGTCCGCTTGCCTCCTTCTCACTCTTCTTCTTCTTCTTCTTCTTCTTCTTCTTCTTCTTCTTCTTCTTCTTCTTCTTCTTCTTCTTCTTCTTCTTCTTCTTCTTCTTCTTCTTCTTCTTCTTCTTCTTCTCTTCTTCTTCTTCTTCTTCTTCTTCTTCTTTCTTTCTTCTTCTTCTTCTTCTTCTTCTTCTTCTTCTTCTTCTTCATCTTCTTCTTCTTCTTCTTCTTCTTCTTCTTCTTCTTCTTCTTCTTCTTCTTCTTCTTCTTCTTCTTCTTCTTCTTCTTCTTCTTCTTCTTCTTCCTTCTTCTTCTTCTTCTTCTTCTTCTTCTTCTTCTTCTTCTTCTTCTTCTTCTTCTTCTTCTTCTTCTTCTTCTTCTTCTTCTTCTTCTTCTTCTTCTTCTTCTTCTTCTTCTTCTTCTTCTTCTTCTTCTTCTTCTTCTTCTTCTTCTTCTTCTTCTTCTTCTTCTTCTTCTTCTTCTTCTTGTTCTTCTTCTTCTTGTTCTTCTTCTTCTTGTTCTTCTTCTTCTTTCTTCTTCTTCTTCTTCTTCTTCTTCTTCTTCTTCTTCTTCTTCTTCTTCTTCTTCTTCTTCTTCTTCTTCTTCTTCTTCTTCTTCTTCTTCTTCTTCTTCTTCTTCTTCTTCTTCTTCTTCTTCTTCTTTCTTCTTCTTCTTCTTCTTCTTCTTCTTCTTCTTCTTCTTCTTCTTCTTCTTCTCTTCTTCTTCTTCTTCTTCTTCTTCTTCTTCTTCTTCTTCTTCTTCCTTCTTCTTCTTCTTCTTCTTCTTCTTCTTCTTCTTCTTCTTCTTCTTCTTCTTCTTCTTCTTCTTCTTCTTCTTCTTCTTCTTCTTCTTCTTCTTCTTCTTCTCTTCTTCTTCTTCTTTTCTTCTTTCTTCTTCTTCTTCTTCTTCTTCTTCTTCTTCTTCTTCTTCTTCTTCTTCTTCTTCTTCTTCTTCTTCTTCTTCTTCTTCTTCTTCTTCTTCTTCTTCTTCTTCTTCTTCTTCTTCTTCTTCTTCTTCTTCTTCTTCTCTTCTTCTTCTTTCTTCTTCTTCTTTCTTCTTCTTCTTCTTCTCTTCTTCTTCTTCTTCTTCTTCTCTTCTTCTTCTTCTTCTTCTTCTTCTTCTTCTTCTTCTTCTTCTTCTTCTTCTTCTTCTTCTTCTTCTTCTTCCTTCTTCTTCTTCTCTTCTTCTTCTTCTTCTTCTTCTTCTTCTTCTTCTTCTTCTTCTTCTTCTTCTTCTTTCTTCCAACCTGAACTCCTGGTATTTTTAAGCTATAAAATATGATCTATTTATAATAAAATAAACCATATGACAGAGCAATGTTTTAATTATGAACAAGGAAAGGGAAAGCTAGAAAAGGAGTTTGCCTCATGATTGGTCCACGATGCACTCACTTTAAAGGAGAAATATAGCCAAAGCTCGTTTGGCTGTACTCCATTGGATCACAGGAGTGTAATTCTTTTTGCACTCCTGTGACCTGTTTCCAGCACAGAGCGGTCTGAAGTCTGCTCTCTGCTAACGTCACACAGATCAGTCCAGGCACTGCGTCATCGCAACAAAGTCTGGATCCGCCAGGTGCCTGGACTGACACCCATCTCAGCCTCTCAGCGAGCCGCTGAGAGACACAGCCGAATGCCCACTCCACAGCCCAGCGCTCAGGTGAGCGAGGAGGGGGCAGAGCAAAGCGCTGTGACTGACAGTCAGTAGCTCTCTGCTCCGGAAGCCCCGAGAACTGAGTGAGTGGCGATTTTTGATTGCTCGGTTCTCAGTGCAGAGGCATCGGGAAGGGATGTAGCACCTAGGTAAGTATGATTCTACAAAAAAGTGCAAACCCATACTTTTAAGCATGGCACATCACACTGGTTTTGTGGCTCTTGTAGATTTGGCTGAGAAACATCTGCCAAACCTACATGCACATTCTGACTCGGTTCACGTATATATATGCAAATTGGATTCGTTTCGGATTGGATTTTGATCCGTATCCGATTCGCGTTAAGCGTGAACCAAACAGACTTTCTATGGAGCCAGTTCACATATCTGCAGAGCAGCGAGAGAGCGATTTTAGTGCAAATTTTAAAGATTTTGAGCATTTTCTGAGCACTGCTGTGTGATTCAGGCTCATTGTCTTCTATGGCCATGCTTCTGAATCACACATCAGTTTTGATCACAAATTGAGAAAACTAATTCCGTGGCTGTCCCCTCCCAATCCATACCAGGCCCTTATCCAAGCATGCAGCCTGACGAGCGACCCAGTCAAAACGGACCTGAAAATCACGTGTGAACCTAGCCTCAAGGATACTGATATCCTAGGATGTAAATTTTAGATTAAAGGCCACGGGGAATGGATTCCTAGATTTCACACACATTACTTCTTTGGACCACAAACATGCATTGTTTCCCCCTTCAGCATAATTTATTTATTTATTTTGTAATTATATTGGGCCTGTGCATTGTGTTTTTTTTTTTCCTTCAATGTAATTTTGTATATATTTTGAGTATTTTTTTTTTTAAGACAGTATGTGGGCTAAATATTGCATAAATGACCGCTCTTCTTTTTATAACTTGAGGTATTCTACATTACTAATGTAGAAATTCCCCCTTCCTATCTTAAGCTGCAATGTACTCTTTGATATTGTTGTCATGTATTTTAGCAATAGATTATAGTTACTGCAATATTTGAAAAAAGAGCTCTAGGATTGTAAGGTATCTGGATCAAGTAATGAAAGTGTGATAATCAGGATTTCAGCTTGGTTCAGATCCTGGCCTGTTTTGCTCAGTCCTGCAGCCAGCCATTTATTACTGATAACTTCCCAACCAGAGAGGGGTTCAGACAGCAAACACATTTATTATATGGGTGGTTTGCGCATTTTGCAATCTTGGCAATAACCTTATGTGCAACACATCAATTTCTATATGTTGCTAATGAAATGGCAACCAATATGAGGTTAACCTGGGAGCATGTTCTTAAAGGATTGGTGCACTGTGGAAGTAAGATTTTTACATAAGCACTTCTGTGTTGTTGTCGTCCAATAGGTTTACAAATTTAAAATTGACATTTATAATTACCATTTGTGTCTCTAGAACACTATTTCAGCAAACCTTTAATTTTGGGCCAGGGAAGCATGTGTCTTTCTGTATATCTGTGTGTTCAGATTTAATTTGGTAATCCCTTTTTAAGTACAGTGGTTTAATGATTCAGAATTTTATGTCAGGGCTGTACTTAAGATGCTTACAAGTTGAAGTACCACATCTAAAGCCATTTTATGTCTGTCAGATTGCCATGTGTAGGTGCCAGAATCGCTCATGTTGTGCTATGTTTGCAATGTCTAATTGCTGTTATTGTAAACATAGAGTTCTTAGTGCTGAATATACCCAAGTATTTTATTTAATTTTTAAGTAAGTTTGTTTGTGTGTTTGTGTTTTATTCTCAAATTTTCTCTAAATTGCCAAGGAACCAAAGGTTTGAAATTCTGAGTACTTCCTTTGAAGTAAAATGGCAAAAGGGAGGATGACAGCTTGTTGAAAAGACACTTGTGTAGATTATAGACTTGTTTATGAGTCAGCATAAATCAGATTAGAGCAGGAAAGCACGGTTTTAGAAGTGATTTAATAAACCCTTGTAAGCTGCTAGTTCTGAAGCCTAGCCCACATATAGCACAAAGAAACCTGTTGTCAATGCAGATCTTTGATAGAATGTTGGACTAAAGGGCATGTTATGTAACTCTTTAGACCTATGGCAAAAGGAATACTGTATATCATTTACATATACAAGTGTGGGCATTGCTGCGCTAACCTCAACTGATAGAGAAACTGCAGCTACATAAAAATGTGACAAACCTATAAGGAATCAAAATGGTGGGTATTGTAGCGTTAACAAATAAGCACAAATATAAGTGGAAAAAAAGGCAGGGCAATGTGAGGAACATTTATTGACCTGCATTTTTATCTGTGATCACAATTTTTATCTTCATTGCTGTATCCCGGTGTTAAGAAATAAAAAAACTCATTGTTTGACCTACACCACATGGAAGCAATTTTTTTCTCTGCATACCATCCGGATGAGAGTTGCCCTGCTGTTCAGTGTCCAGTCGGTCTTTTTGCATCTAAGATCCAGTTTCGGTGCTCCTTCCATTGGAGGTTGGTTTGATAATCTACAATACCCTGGATTCATCTTTTGACTTCCTGGAACCTTTGGAGTTCCGTGTATCCGCCGTTTTCGGGCACCCTGCCTGTATGACTCTGCTGCTGACATTTGAGTCCACCTGTTCCATTAAGAGTATATATACCCCTCTTGTGTTGAAGATGCACCACCCTTGATGTTTGCCATACCGGACAGTGTGCTAGTTTATTCCACCCTTGATCCATCATCATTTAGTGGCTGAAGTACAGGCGTCTTTCAATAGATTTCTTCATCCATTGGACTTTTCCACTTATATGTTAAAGTAAAACTGATTTTTTTTTTTTGCACTCATTTTTTAGCGCTACATTACCCAATATTTTTATAACCTATACATAGACATTTCACTAGGTGGCAGATACTCAATTTTAAAAGTGTTGGCAACCATAATAATCCTCCTAATTTGTTAGATTAGTATACAGTACTCTTCTGAGCTCAGCTCTAAAAACAGACCTTCTATATCAATAGTTGCAATGTATGGGGACAAAGGCATTAGGCATCAGCTATTCAAGATGATTGACAAGATGGTAGATGGCAATGAGTTACTAAAGTTGGAGTGTGCATAATCTGGTGCAGTTGTGCACGGTAGCCGATCCGCTTCTAACTTCAGCTTGTTCAATTTAAGCTGTAAAAAAAAGGGAGCTGATTGGTTTCTATGCAGAGCTGCACCAGATTTTTCATTCTTTAATTTGAGTCAATTAACTCCAATAGTAGCATAACCTTGCCAGGCGCTTGCATTTTTCATAAAGGAAACCCACTTCAGTTGCCTTCTGCATGGGTATATTTCTACAAGTGTTTTAACCACTTGCTTACTGGGCACTTAAACCCCCCTCCTGCCCAGACCAATTTTCAGCTTTCAGCACTGATGCACTTTGAATGACAATTGCGCGGCCATATAACACTGTACCCAAATTAAATTTTTATCTTTTTGTTCCCACAAATAGAGCTTTCTTTTGGTGGTATTTAGTTACAGCTCGGAGTTTTATTTTTTGCTAAACAAACAAAAAAAGATGCAAAATAAAAAATCATGTTTCATAGTTTATCAAATTTTGCAAACAGGTCATTTTTCTCCTTCATTGAAATACGCTGATGAGGCGGCACTGGTGGGCACTGATAGGCACTGATAGGCGGCACTGGTGGGCACTGATAGGCGGCACTGGTGGGCACTGATAGGCGGCACTGGTGGGCACTGGTGGGCGGCACTGGTGGGCGGCACTGGTGGGCGGCACTGGTGGGCGGCACTGGTGGGCGGCACTGGTGGGCGGCACTGGTGGGCGGCACTGGTGGGCGGCACTGGTGGGCGGCACTGATGGGCAAAGATGGGCGGCACTAAGGGGCACGGATGGGCGGCACTGGGGTGCAACACTGTTGAGGCAGATTGTGGGCACTGATGGGGGGGCACTTTTTTTATTATATAGGTGGCACTGTCAGGGGGCAGGTGGGCACTGATACGCTGGCTGTGATCGGGACTAATGTCCCGATCACGGCCAGCGGTGATGGGCTTTTTTTTTTTCTCCTCGCGCTGTCAGCACGAGGAGGAAAAATGGCCGATTACCGGCTCTGTTGCATCACATGATCAGCTGTCATTGGCTGACAGCTGATCACGTGGTAAGGGGTCGGGATCGACCCCTTGCTCCGATCCGTGATCAGGCGCTCGTGCATGGGACGACATCAATAGACGTCGTCCCGGCAAAGCAGGTCCGCGCTGTAGCCATCATTCGGCTATAGCGCGGATCTCTAGAGGTTAAATATATTATATTATGTGATTTTATGACAAGATCTGGAAATCAACTGACTACCATATAACCAGGTTGCCCTGCCAAACACATTGGAGGATAGCTACATATACTTTTTATTTTAGGATATGCAGTCCTTGAAGAGATTTGACTATTCTTTTTGATATCCTACAATGAGGGGGGATTGCGGTTGTCAATCCAAATTCAGTCGGTCGGGTCACAGGCAAAAGATGAAACGCAACTGGGTAGGCTCAGGGCGCAGTGCCCACCCATTTTTTAAGCCAATTAGAACTTCCGGCTCTAATCATGCGCCTCTAAAAAATAAAAGCTCCATTGGAATTTAGGCGTCCAGCAACCTGCATGTAGATTGGGGCGCGGCAACCCATATGCATGGGCCGCCACTGCACTAGTGATTAGACTTAAAGTAAAATGTAGCCTTGGCATTTAGTTCCCTGCACACCTTCCAACTTATGTAAATGTGAGATATATGGGTGATCAGATTTTGAAAATGAAAAATGGAGAAAGGAAAAGCACTCACAATGCCACATCCGTATATATAAAGGGGAACATAGGGGAAGGCTACCAGATAAGTACCCACAGATCGGACTTTTAAGGCATGGAAACAATGAGAAAATAGTAGGAAATATTATTTATTGAAAAATGTACATAGTATAAGTGTTCGAACAGTTAAAAATTATATAAAATGATACAATTAGTACATTGAGCCCTTGTGCGTCGCATCTACGCGTTTCGCAATACGGCTTCCTCAGGACACAAAAGGTTCAAAGATGTAACAAAAACGAGCAGGATAAATCTCACTGTCTGAAATTGGATATATTGAAATTTAAATTCAAAGCAAGCATATATACAGAAAACTTTGCATTGCATGTTGTATTAAGAAGCATGTGCTCAACTATCCAGGAGAGAGAGGAGACAAGGACACACAGAGCCGTAAGTTAGTAACACGCCCCTAGGAACACTTAACCCCTACACTGTCACCCACTGGTTAACCCCTTCACTGCCAGTGTCATTTACACAGGAATCGCTGCATTTGTATAGCAGTGATTGCTGTATAAATGACAATGGTCCCAAAAATGTTGCTTATAACAGGGGCAGAGAAAGTCTCATATCAAAGTATAACATCAATGGGAAAATCATAAACAATCCAGGTTCCCATACGTACACCGTTTATAAAGCTTCACAGATGCAGGTAGTATATAGTGTATCCCAATCGGCATAAAAAGCAGCTGAAGAAAAGAACCTACGACAGAAAACAAACACTAAAACAATGATAACCATACTGCCAAGGAATGTTTTCAAAGATGAGCATTATAACCAATATTGGCCTCATATGGGTGTGGGGATACGTTTCTCCACTATAAATGGTCCACACTTTAGCCACGGCTTTCTGTACAGCGTCGGGCTGTCTCCCAGGGGTATACCGGTCTGTCTCAGAACGGAAGTAAGTACCTTCACCCGCTTGGTTATAATGCTCATCTTTGATGATATTTTACACGAGATATTTTACACAAAGGAAGCGATACAAAGAGATACTTTCTCATGCAAATAGAGGTACATATCAGGAATATGAAGTGTTTGGCTAACAAACGCTTTAAGATTGTATGGCCAGCATCACAAAAGATGAACACTATTATGTGTGTGCTTTTTTTTAATTTTTTTTTTATATATGATAAATGTTTAAGTCTGCTAGTTGAGTTCATAGCTGGGTAAGGTGCCATGTATTCTAAATATCAGCAAAGTAAAGCAAAACAGGCCGATCCTGCAGGAATACTACATGTATTAAGTGCTCAGCAGGCATTAAGAGAATGGCCATTCTTTGTTTTTGTATGAAATTTAAAGCTTTGTATGTGTCTCCTGTCAGTAGGTTATGGTGACGATTTGCCTTCTGCAGAGAGCACAAATATTGTGAACTATTGTGGTTTTTGAGAGATGCAATGCTGACCTTCCATTTCCCTCAGGTTATGTCAAACTGGAATGCCAAGATGTGTCATTGGTCCTATTCCCTGACATATCTGGGATGCCTTCCAGAGATCGAGCAAGTACAGACAAGCATCTCAGCATATCTTATACCATTTCAGTGACTCTGAAGCTGGTGTTCTTATTGCATATATATCTAGATGTGGTGTATATCGTGCAGGCAATCTCATGCATGTCTCAAATGTTTATGCAGTGGGATATAGGAAGTAAATACTTTGCACAATGTATTAAACTATGGTGTGTGTATATATATATAAATATAATATCTCTATGCATGCTGAAGTTAATAAAACGAATGGTGACATTGAAGGTTTAACAGACTTTTCTGTGTACTAACATTCACAATGACAGTGATGTTAAAGAGGAAGTATAGCATATTTTCAGAAAGAACATTTTACGTTATTAGTGTTGAAACCAGCATTAGGGTCCCTCAACGCTAGGAGCAGAATAAATGTCATTACCTCTGATAGAAGCAGCATAAATATGCTTTTTAGGGGGGTTTATAGGCATTTATTTTTACAAGTGTTACACTTGTGAAAGTTAGAAGCATTTATGCAGAGAACGCTCTAGGCTGTTTGAGGCCTTAGGCAAAACTTAGACACGAGGCCCTACTCACGCCCATAATGGGGGGGGGAAATGTTTCAAGCGATAAATACCTGTGCGCACCCCCCAAGAGTTAATAATTTTAGGCAGAAGACACTGACACAATAGTGCCTTAGGTAAAGTTATTGGCCTCTGCAAACTGACTTGCACTGTTGCGTGGGGCTTCACTGGCTCCTTGCAGGTCTTCGCAACAGCACTCGTCTGCTCTTTCATCCCACCTCCCGGCCTCTGACATTATGCCGGGTGGGACTAGTAAGCTGGGAAGTGACTGCTTTTGGACTTTTTGTGACCATGTGCAGGAGTGCTGGTGCAAATGGAATACTTGCATCGCTCTGCTGCAGATAGAACATGGTGTAGTGGCAGCCGGCGGTTTTCACGCCTGTCTGCAGCAGTTCAGAGCAAGCAGCCTTTTTATGAAGCATCAGAGGCCTCCCAGCCCAGTCCGCTCCTGACGGTTTCAGCAAGAGCCATGCAATATGCAGTGCTGTATTGCTGTATACTAAAGATGCTTTACCAGTCTGGCCTGCTCATCCCGCCAGCTTGGGGATGCTGACCGGCGACATTTACACACACACATCAGGCAAATGTGCATAGGCTAACATTAAGCTGCTTCTACAGGCAGGAGAAAAAATGCAAAACACCTGTAGAAGCAGCTTTTTTTTTTTTTTTTTTTTCAAACCCAGTGTGCATATACCCTTAATCCCAAAACAGGTAAAAATACAGGTGCATCAAAAAAAAACTTGAATATCCTCAAAAAGGTAAAGTGATACTAAAGTGTCTTGTTTATTTTAAAGGAAAACAATTTTTTTTTATACTTGCCTGCTCCTTTGCAATGGGTTTTGCACAGAGCAGCCCAGATCCTCCTCTTCTCAGATCTCTCTGGTGCTCCTGGCCCCTCCCTTCTGTTGAGTGCCCCCACAGCAAGCAGCTTGCTATGGGGGGCCCCCGAGCCGCAGTTCCCTGTGTCCATTCCAACGCAGAGCCATGGCCTGACCATGCCTCTCCTCATCGGCTCACTGACTTTGACAGCAGTGGAAGCCAGTGGCGCTGTGCTGCTGTCTCGGTTAATGAGGGGAGTCCGGGACAGCTGAGGCACTCGTGCACATTGCTGGATCTAGATGTACCTCAGGTAAGCATGAGGGGGGGCTGCTGCACACACTTTTTTTTATCTTAACTACTTCTATACCGGGCCATAGTCATGACGTCTGCAGATGGGATCTCCCATCCGTAGCGGGCGTCATATGACATCCTCGGCTTCTTGCCCCTGCTGGGGGCCCTCAGCGCGGCAATCGGGGATGAGGCGTGTCCCTCACACACAATCCATCCCAGATTGTGTAAAGAGCCACTAAAAAAATGGCTCTTTACCACGTGACCAGCTGTCCAATCACAGCCGGTCACCTGTACCGTCCACGTGCACTGTGCTCATGCACGCTGCTAGGGTGTACATAGAGAGGCGATCGGGGACGAGGCTTGTCGCCCTGACGCAGCCCAACCCCCGTTCACAGTATGTGCCAATGAAATTGGCTCTTTACCACTAGACCGGCTAATCACAGCCGGTTAGTAAACAAACTGCGGTAACGAGATGTTACCGGCTTCTCCTCCTCGCACACCGATCGTGTGTGAGAAGGAGATGGCGGTAACATCTCGTTACCGCTTACAGTGTACACCAACCACACGGATTGCACCCCCCCCAATAAAGCGTACCTGTCACCAGCCTATCGGAGTACATGTCTCCAGGCCATCAGAGTACCCGAGTACCTATCCTGCAGCTCATGCCTCATAGAATTTATGTTGGGGTGTTTGCTTTCCAAAATGGGGTCATTTTTATGGTAATCCCACTGTCCTGGTACTCAAGGAGCTTCAAAAGTGTGATGGGTAGGAATGAAATGAGATGTGTAATTTATGCTCCTAGAACGTATGAAGGTACTACTTCAATGTTGGGCCTCTGTATGTGGCCAGGCTGTGTAAAAGTCTCAAGCGTGGTATCGCCATACTCGGGAGGAGTAGCAGAATGGGGGTGGAATTTTTGCTATGTACATGCTTTGAGTTAGAAATATCTTATAAACTGACCAATTTGTTTAAAAAAAAAAATACGTTTTAATTCTTTCCACGTTTTCCGAAGACTTGTGGAAAAGAAATTGAACCGTTAAAAAGACTCATTATGCCTCATGGAATAGACATTGGGGTGTTTGCGTTCCAAAATGGGGTAATTTTATGGGTAATTCAACTGTCCTGGTTCTCCAGGGCCTTCTCAAATGTAATAGGTCGTTAGGGGGTTCTAGGAGCATAAATTACACCTAATTTCCTGATGGTGCTCCCTGCATGTTGGACCTCTGTGTGGCCAGGCTGTGTAAAAGTCACAAAGTCACACATCAAGTATTGCCATACCAGGGAGAAGTAACAGAATGTATTTTGGGGTGTAATTGGAAGTAAGCATATGCTGTGTGTGAGAAATAACTTATGACAATTTTGTGTGTGGGGGGGGGGGAATCTTGCATTTCCTAAGAATTGTGGGAAAAAAATGACGACTTCCAAAAACTCACCGTGCCTCTTACTAAATACTTTTGACTGCCTACTCTTCAATAAGGGGTTATTTGTACTTTCCTGGCATTTCAGAGCCTTAGGCTACTTTCACACTGGGGCGTTGTGGGCACTGGGGGTTAAGCAGCGCTATATTTAGCGTTGTTTTAGTGGCACTATGCGCCGTTAGTGGGGCTCTTTTAACTCCCGCTAGCGGGCGAAAAAGGGTTAAAACCGCCCGCTTTGCAGGCGGGTTTGCAGTGCTGCCCTATTGTTTTCTATGGGAAGGGGCACTTTTAGGAACGGAAAATACACCGCTCCTACGGAACTCCAAAGATGCGGCTTGCAGGACTTATTTTGACTGTCCTGCGGGCTTTCACACTGGAGAGACAGCAGCAGCTGTTTCAGGGCGCTTTGCAGGTGCTATTTTTAGCGATGTAACGCCTGCAAAGCGCCCCAGTGTGAAAGGGGCCTTAAGAAATGAGAGAGGCCGTCAGTGAATCAGGTGTGATCAATTTTCAATGATTTGCACCATAACTTGTAGACTTTCAGAGAGACTTGAGAATATCCACTAATTTGGGTTATTTTTACCAAAGATTTAGCAGTATACATTTTGGCCCAAATTTATGAACAAAAATTACTTATTTTCAAAATGTTATCATAGAAACGAGCAAAACTTTTGAATTTTTTTTTTAAATTCAAAGTGTGAGGGCGCTGAAAGCTAAAAACTGTTCTGGGCAGTAAGGGTGTATAATTGCCCTGTATTGAGGTGGTTAATGCATATAGAATGCAATAAGATGAAAAACCTTTTTACAACCACTTTTATTTCAGTAATTCAATTTAAAAATGGAAACCTATATATTTTATAGCTTCGTTACACACAGAGTGATCTATTTCAATTATTTTTTAATTTTGTTTATGGCTTGCAGCTAGTAAATACTAAATTCAGTATCTCAAAATTAGAATATTACATAAGACCAGCAGAAAAAATAAAGACTTAATACAGAAATGTTGACTTACTAAAAAGTATGTCCATGTATAGTATACACTCGATACTTGGTCGCCCCTTTTGCATGAATTACTGCATCAATGCGGCGTGTAATGGAGGCGATCAGCCTGTGGCACTGCTGGGGTGTTATGGAAACCCAGGTTGCTTTGATATCGACCTTCAGCTTGTCTGCATTGTTGGGTCTGGTGTCTCATCTTCATCTTGACAATACCCCCACAGATTCTCTCTGAAGTTTAGATCCATGATCATTAAACCAGGTATTGGTACTTTTTGGCAGGGTCGGCAGGTGCCAAGTCCTGCTGGAAAATGAAATCAGCATCTCCGTGAAACTGATCAGCAGAGGGAAGCATGAGGTGCTCTAGAATCTAGAACACCAGCAGATTATATGGCTCCCCAAATCATCACTGAATGTGGAAACTTCACACTGGACCTCATGCAACTTGGATTCTGTGTCTTTGTACTCGTCCTCCAGACGCTGGGACCTCGATCGATGAAATGCAAAATGTACTTTTTGGTAGAAAAGAGGACTTTGGACCACTGAGCAACAGTCCCAGTCCTTTTTCTCCTTAGCCCAGGTAAAACGCTTCTGACGTTCTCTGATTTAGGAGTGGCTTGACCAGGGGCAGCTCGTCCATTACAGGCGCAGCCTCCCCTTTTCATTGCCACTGCCACCCCCTATTCATGCATCTGGCCCCTTTCAGGATACCGGGCACATGAATTACTGCGGTGGGGGTGTTTTTTTTGAAGCACACGATTAGAGCCAGAGGCTCTAATAGGCTTCAAACTAGGGTGGGCTCATGGTGCAGATTATTGCGCTCAGAGCCCTCCCAGGTGTGTTAGAAAAGCAAATGAATATTCGCTTTTCTAACACTGAATCCGCCAATTGGGAAGCGTGAACATCCGACCCTTGCCGCCACGGTGACTGTTTGCCGTCCCGCCCCCCCATAAGAAAAAACACCACCTTGACACAAGAAATGCAACAGTTGTAGCCCATGTCCTGGATACATCTGCATGTGGTGGTTGGAGCACTGACACCAGCTGTCGTTTTCTCTCCTTTTGATTCTCCTCCAAATTCTTGAATGGCCTTTACTTCACAATCCTCTCATGCCTGCAATTGTCCCTGTTGCTTGTGCATCTTTTTTCTACCACACTTTCCTTTTCACTCAACTTTACATTAACCTCTCTAGCGGTAATCCCGAGTCTGGCTCGGGCTGGGATTTCAGCACCATAAGCGGTAACCCAGACTCGGGATCTCATCGCTGGATACAGGGAGGACACAGGGAGAAGTTACTTGCCTTGTCCCCTGGATCCAGCGATGTCTTCCACACTGTGATCGAGCTGTCCTCCGCTCGATTCACACAGTGCCCGAATGCCGCCGATCTCCGTTCCCTGCGACGTTACGGCACATGGGAGCGGAGATTGGCGCCAAATAAAAAAAAAAAAAAAGTAAAAACACAGTACTGTGATCTTACAGATTACAGTACTGTATAAAAACATTACACACCCCCTTTGTCCCTAGTGGTCTGTGCAGTGCCCTGCATGCACTTTTATATTATAAATACTGTTTTTTTTTTCTGCCTGGAATTTGGAGATTGTCCATAGCAACCAAAAACTGTCCCTTTTTTATGTCAAAAGTGATTTTAGACCAACTAGAAAACAGCGATAATAAATTATAATCACTTGCAGAATTGACTGATAGCGATTTGTGGGGAAATTTGTCATCAAACACTAAATCTAATGACAGCGACAATTCTGCAAATTAGCAAATTTCAGTGTTTTTGAATTTGATTACATTATTGAATAATTTTTATTATTATTATATTATAAACTTTACCATACCCGGGATGTCTGCTACACTCTGGTTTGAACAGATTTAAGAGAGTTATTCCTAAGAATTACGGGATTACAATATAAAATGCCAAATTTCCATGCAAAATAATTGTACCGCTTTCAGCACCTAAAACCTAATCATACCACCAGGGAGGTCAATATGCTTGGATACAGCACTTCTGGACAACTGTCAAGTCAGTAGTCTACCCCATGATTGTGTAACCTATTGAAACCTACTGAAAAAGTCAGACCATTTAAAGGCCCGGAAACCTTTTATAGGTGTTTTGCGTTACCAAATTTATCGGCGTTAAACATGTACCTTCATTTTAAGAGGGAAGTTTCCGGGAAAAAAACTTATTTTTTCCCATCTGCAGACTCCATGCAGCCTGATCAATGCCCATCTGCAGACTATTCAGTCTGATCAGTGCCCAGCTGCAGATTCCATATAGCCTCATCAATGCATCAATGCATCTGGATCAGTGCTGGAATTCACCGAGCTACCATCTCCTTTTTACTTGGCTTTGGCAGTCACACACAGTCCTGCCTCCGCCACAGGCATTGGACCAGTGTTCTGTCTATCAAAGGAGTTGGTCCAATGCCAGTGGTGGGACTGTGTGACTGCCTAGTGAGAGCCGAATAAACAGGAGATGATGCCTAAGTGAATTCCAGTGGCGCTTGTCTCCCCCCCCCGAGGCAACCTATCGGTGTATAATGCACACACGTGATTTTCCCCCTATTTTCAGGGGGGAAAAGCGTGTGCTATACGCCGATAGATCCGGTAATTGGCTGGTTAGAGTGTGACACCATGAGCCCAATATTGAACTTTTTCACACTATTCAAATTTTCTGAGATACTGAATTTTGTTTTTTCACGAGCTGTGAGCCATAATCAAAATTAAAAGAAAGAAATGCTTGAAATCTATCACTGTGTGTAATGAATCTATGTAAAATGAGTTTCACTTTTTGATTTAAATTGCTGAAATTTTTTAATATTCAAATTTTTTATTTTTTTTTTTGTTTAGGTTTTCTTTACGTTATTTCACCTGGTGATCCTGCGAGTAAGACACTTCCTGCCATATGGTGTCTGCATTTTGGATAAAGTAGTAAAGCAGACACCTTTTGGATAGCAGCATTGTCAGTCTGGGAAGAGGGTAGTGTTATAAAGCTCATCTTAATCTGCTAGTCTAAGCAGCTACAGCAAACTATCCTCTTGGGATAAAGGTTTTACATGAATAAAAGTTGTTTATTGTAAGCACCCCTCTGTGTTAAAAGGTTTGTCACAACCCTCTAATTCTAACTGCAACTTTGTCTGGGCAGCTTGGTCTGTTAAAGTAAGTTGCAAAATAACAGACTTACTGGCCAGATCGCCAGGTGAAAATAAAAGAAAAAACCATAAAAGTAAACAAATGCAATCATATCTAAGAATTGGAAAATGTGCAATTTAATACCGCTTACTTAGACATTTTTGGTGTGACACTTTTTCCTTTTTATATGCTGGGTCTTCCATATTTTTGCAGACTCTGTTTATGTAATGAGCGAATATGACTGCAACATGTACACAATAAGTTTATTTACATCAAGCTGATCTTTTACATGTAAAACGCTGAAGAGTCTACATAATGCTTTAACACAATTGTCCTTTCATAACCAGTAATGGCAGTTGCATACATTGATCATCTAGACATAAATTGACATGTTGATGGCTGTGGGTGAATTAGGTTAGAAAACACAAATACTGGCACCCACAAGGGAGTGCCTATGTGAACATGCACAGAAGTGCCCGAGTGTTTTTTCTGTGTGCTTTCCTTTCCTCCCACTCTTTAAAACCTGGTTTAAAGTATTTGTTCATCTTTACAGAAAATCTGTAACGGTGAGCTAACACTGGACCCCCTGTCCCTGCTGTAATGGTCTGTAATGGCGATCCTAATCTAATTGGTCAGTATCACATGGATGCCACCGACTAATCAGAATCCGCCTGGTCTGTCCTTGCAGTGCTGGATGGAGACGAGAGAGTGTACATTTCAAATCCCCAAACCAGTGGACCGGCTTCAAAGAGCCCTGACCGTTCAGGATCACCAGAGGCCAGCACAACAGGAACCAAGGGTGGGGAAGGGGTCCAGTGTTAGGTCACCTTTTACATATTTTCTGTGAAGATTAACCATTTGTGTGCACTCTATTACGGACTAGACGTAACTAAAATTCATAGTTGGGGGTGAAGGGATTGCAAGTAAAACACGTCGCCCAAAAAGTGCCTTCACCAATACCTTGTGTTTCAATAAAATATATCTGGTAGGGTACAGACCAGCTAAATACTAACTAACCGCTAAACATTGGGGATGATGGAAGGAAGATGATTAGCAAATAAGAGGTCATCACAACTAACCAAGAATGTAGCAAATTAGGCAAATTCTATACAATTTATTTTAAAAATAACAATGTTCTGTTCTGCAGACTGCTTGTTTCCGTGAAGAAAGGGATGTTTTGGTGAAAGGAGACACACAGTGGATTCCAAGCTTACACTACGCATTTCATGATGATAGCTACTTGGTAAGATATTCCGCTGGCTTTGTCTGTTTTGTTGCTGAATCATGTTTTTTGTACCATAATCAACACTTCATCTTTTAAGGTACACACAGTTGACAAGCAAAACACAGTATTCTGCTGCCATATCCTGTGCTAAAAAACGCACCTGCGTTAAATTTCTAAAATGCAAACTAATTGGCAACTGATGGTGTATAGTGAAAATCTTGTACTAGATTCCACCAGAACAGTGATGGCTCTCCCTCTACATCTGATGTCTTTGTTTGCCTGATAATACTAGAACTGAATCGCCTGAAATGTATTTTCAAAAAGTTAGGGGTGCCTGGTTTCTGGCCTTGTTGGGGGGGGGGGGGGGTCCATGGCCTTAGGCAGTGTACGGGCCTAACCTTCTGTTAGTCAGGCACACAGCAGCGCATTGTGGGAGCCAGGAGGAACGGTACACCCATACATCATAGCCAAGATTTCTCTGATTTCTGCAGCACAGCAAATGGGGCAATGCAGTTAAGTAGGGAGCAGTGTGGTGGCTATACAGAACACTGTATATGTAAATTTGCAGGTAATCTAGCATGGGCTGACTTGATGAAAAAATTCTAATGATCCTAACCGTTTAGTGTCAATAGTTACTTCAGATGTACCAGATAAGTATTTAGTATTTCTTCCTTGAAGAACTGTTTATTCAGCAATATCACTGCTAGTGTCTTTGTTATGTATTCAGTTAGCTTCCCTTTATATATAAATAGTGCTAGTGTCAGAATTTAAACTTTATAGGCAAGAAAGTACTTTCCTGTGTCTGGCTACATTAAGGGGAAGACCAGGTGATCTATGCATATATAATATTAAAATGGGAAGAACTGTTGCCTATAGTGATCATTGTGCTCTTTTAATTTGGGGTGGGCTGGTGGTGAAGAAAATAATTTCACCATTTTGGGCAACACCTCCCATTTTAAAAATTTTTTCCAAATGTAGTAAACAGGCTCTGTATTCTATAGTGCGTGGTTTCTCCTGATTGCAAACTGCTACCCAAATATTTTGGTATGGTGTAAAGAAGGGCAGTTCTAATTGTATGCATATGAACCTGTTCCAGCTAGAGATGTAAAATTTCCTGAAATTTTGAAGCCATGGGAAAAGTGTGTGTGTGTGTGTGTGTGTGTGTGTGTGTGTGTGTGTGTGTGTGTGTGTGTGTGTGTGTGTGTGTGAATTAAAAAAAAATTTTTTGGAGGAAAAAAACAAAACAGCAGTTTTTTACTAAGTGAAAGTCAACTTGTTACACTGGGAATGTAAACCGCAGTGTACAGTAAATGTAACTTCCTTTTTTATAATTGTATTTTACAGTGCCTTGCGAAAGTATTCGGCCCCCTTGAACTTTTCAACCTTTTGCCACATTTCAGGCTTCAAACATAAAGATATAAATTTTAAATTTTTTGTGAAGAATCACCAACAAGTGGGACACAATTGTGAAGTGGAACGAAATCTATTGGATTTTTTTAAACTTTTTTTAACTAATAAAAAAATGAAAAGTGGGGCGTGCAAAATTTTTCGCCCCCCTTGCGTTAATACTTTGTAGAGCCACCTTTTGCTGCGATTACAGCTGCAAGTCGCTTGGGGTATGTCTCTATCAGTTTTGCACATCGAGAGACTGAAATTCTTGCCCATTCTTCCTTACAAAACAGCTTGAACTCAGTGAGGTTGGATGGAGAACGTTTGTGAACAGCAGTTTTCAGCTCTTTCCACAGATTCTCGATTGGATTCAGGTTTGGACTTTGACTTGGCCATTCTAACACCTTAATACGTTTATTTGTGAACCATTCCTTTGTAGATTTTGCTGTATGTTTGGGATCATTGTCTTGTTGGAAGATAAATCTCCGTCCCAGTTTCAGGTCTTTTGCAGACTCCAACAGGTTTTCATTCAGAATGGTCCTGTATTTGGCTGCATCCATCTTCCCCTCAATTTTAACCATCTTCTCTGTCCCTGCTGAAGAAAAGCAGGCCCAAACCATGATGCTGCCACCACCATGTTTGACAGTGGGGATGGTGTGTTGAGGGTGATGAGCTGTGTTGCTTTTACGCCAAACATATCGTTTTGCATTGTGGGCAAAAAGTTTGATTTTGGTTTCATCTGACCAGAGCACCTTCTTCCACATGTTTGGTGTGTCTCCCAGGAGGCTTGTGGCAAACTTTAGACGAGACTTTTTATGGATATCTTTGAGAAATGGCGTTGTTCTTGCCACTCTTCCATAAAGGCTAGATTTGTGCAGTGTACGACTGATTGTTGTCCTATGGACAGACTCTCCCACCTCAGCTGTAGTTCTCTGCAGTTCATCCAGAGTGATCATGGGCCTCTTGGCTGCATCTCTGATCAGTCTTCTCCTTGTCTGAGCTGAAAGTTTAGAGGGACGGCCAGGTCTTGGTAGATTTGCAGTGGTCCGATACTCCTTCCATTTCAAAATGATCGCTTGCACAGTGCTCCTTGGGATGTTTAAAGCTTGGGAAATCTTTTTGTATCCAAATCCGGCTTTAAACTTCTCCACAACAGTATTACGGACCTGCCTGGTGTGTTCCTTGGTCTTCATGATGCTCTCTGCGCTTTCAACAGAACCCTGAGACTATCACAGAGCAGGTGCATTTATACAGAGACTTGATTACACACAGGTGGATTCTATTTATCACCATCAGTCATTTAGGACAACATTGGATCATTCAGAGATCCTCGCTGAACTTCTGGAGTGAGTTTGCTGCACTGAAAGTAAAGGGGCTGAATAATTTTGTACGCACCACTTTTCAGTTTTTTATCTGCTAAAAAAGTTTAAATTAACCAATAGATTTCGTTCCACTTCACAATTGTGTCCCACTTGTTGGTGATTCTTCACAAAAAATTAAAAATGTATATCTTTGTTTGAAGCCTGAAATGTGGCAAAAGGTTGAAAAGTTCAAGGGGGCCGAATACTTTCGCAAGGCACTGTATATTACAAATGGAATAACAAGGACTGTATATGTTCAGAACATTTTACCTACATTTGAGAACAGGTTACCACCCCTGTCCCCCATAATTTAAAAGCTTCTTGCCATTATGCATTTTCAGTTATTGACAATGCTGATCCAGAAGCATATATTGCTCTTGCAAGAACTTTATAAATTGACACCTGAAAAATCAGGAGAAAATCTATCTATAAATGAAGGGATTGTGTATTTTTGTGAGGATCACTTCCTTACGGATGTAGCTTGTGAAGAAACACTTTTGTGGTGATCCAGAAGCAGTAGTGTGTTTCTGGAATGAGGGAAAAATCTACTTATGCTTTCATTATGGTCCTCATTTAATTCCATAAAATGCTTTTAAATGTCTTTAGGGCACCTCTGACATGCAAGGATGTGTTTTGTCATTATTGTAGCATTTGGAAAATTTTTGATTTTTTTTTTTTTTTTTTTTTTTTTTTTCCCCCACAATATTTGCCAATTGCAGCTGTGCTCTCAGCAGACATTGTGCTGTTGAAATGTTTCCAAAATCTAGATGTTCTCGCCATTTTTACTGAGGGTAGGAAAAGAGGAAAGTTTTGGATCAGGCTATAGGTAAACAATATGCTGTGATGGTTGCGAACATTGATATGAATCATTTAAAGGTGTTCAAGATGGTGCCTGGACCAGAGCTGTAGAAAGGAGCTATATCTGATCGGGCTTGTTCCCTCAGTGCAGACTAGGTCCACGAACCACCATCCAACTCCTTTCTTCCCTGCTGCGTCTCGTATGCCCAGAGGCAAGCTAGGATCTCCCAGAAAGAAAGCAGGAAAACAGAAATCTGCTTCAACCTCATGAGCGCGAGCATGCTGCGCTCCCTCTGGCCACGTGGCATCACAGCCTGTGCTGGATCCTGTGACTGCTGCCTCTCCAGCAGGCCTCGCAGCTGTCAGGACTGCAATTAATAACTGCCAAACAGTGCTCACAAACTAAATTGAGCAGCTGCAGACAGATATTGGCCTTGACCGTGATATGGTTTCCAGGACCGGATGGCTATGGCTGACACCACTAGACCACATTGGCACCCTGCATACCCTGAAGCTCAAGGTCAAAGCCTTGGAGGCCAGAGCTGAAGATGCCAAAAATGGAAATCGGCAAAATTAACCTTTTGCATTGCCATCCCAGAGGGGCCGGAAGGTGCGGACCCCGCTAGATTCCATGAAAGCCTGCTTTGTACTCTGCTTTCGCAGGCTATGTTCTCTAGTTTATTTGTGGTGGAGGGGGCCCATTGCATGCCAGCGGTACAAGACCCTCCAGGCGCCCCACCGAGCACCTTTTTAGATTTAAGCTCCTCAACTATCGTGACCGCGACTTGGCACTTCAAGGGGACAGATCTCCAGGGGAGTCGGTATAAAAAAAGTGAAACTGATGTTCGCTGACTATTCAGTGGTGACGCAATGCCTCCACAGATCATTTTGATGCTGTTAAAGCCCAGCTCTACGCTAAAGGTGTGACCTATAGTATGCTGTTCCCAGCGAAACTTTGTGTTCAGGATGGCGGAGCCATAAGATTTTTTGCCTCACCTGAAGATGCTTCCTGGGTGGAGACTATACCAGCTTTTTGTTATCGCCTCATCTCTCTTCCCTGTCGGATGGTTAATTTGTTTCCATGTTGTGTTATGTTTTTTCTGACGGAGGATCCTGATCTTTGCACTCAGCACGCTGAGATGCGTCTGTTTCACAGGTCATATGCAACTTTTCTCCTGTTCCATTTCATCATTGACCTGAACATATTCTTGCCCTTGTGTGCCTGCGCACCACATGAGCTGTCTGATTCTCCCTTTACTCTACAACTTCCCTTCTACAGATAACGGAGTTCTTTTTTAAGCTTGTGTCCTCAACGCTGTTTGAGAGACCCGCACGGCTTTACTAGGTGGCATCCTTTTTCAATGCGCAGTTGCGCCTTTGAAACCTTGCCTATCTTGAACATTTACCCCCATGGTTTCACCTTGTTTGGTTTGGAGAATAAAACCTACTCCAGTTTTGGGGAGTGTTGGACTGTTTTGGGGGTGGATCTTTTTTGTTTTATGGTACCTCTACTTTCTATAAAAAAAAGTAGATCTTGCATTTTTCTTTTTTTTTTTGTACCAGTATTCTGCTCTATGGAATGCACTTTAAGGTTTATTTGCCTTGCGTATTCGGCTCAGCTTTTTTACTTTTTTTTTTTTTTTTTCTACAGCTATTAACGCTCTCCCATTAAACGTTCCTTAGTGTTGCAATTTTTGAAGTTCTACAATGGTCATATTTGTATATGTAGAGATCAATTTCATAGGCCGTAGAGTGAGTCTAAAAAAGGTTTGGGTGGGCTTCTATTACGCTACATATTATTCTTGTGCTCAAGGAGGCTGCATTCTCCTCCACAAATCCTTTCTATTCACTTTGCTCCATCTCAAACTGAACCCTAAAGGCTAGTTTGTTGTACATGCCTTGATTGATTGTGTGAAACTGGTTATTGTTGGTCTGTGTATACCTCCTCCCGCCTCGATGCAGTTACTTAATTGGTTTCTCTCCTGGCTACCTACCCTACACACTTTTTGCTGGCAGGTAAATAACATGATTCCCGATCCTGCTATGAGAGAGCTCCATCCAGATATACCTTCTGATTCTGATTTGACTAGGTGGGTGGAGGGATATCAACTCATGTTTGGCAATGGAAATACCCAGATTTCAGCACTTTATGTGCCACTCTGCTACCCATAAATCTATGCCTCAAATTGACTTGATGTACACGAATCCCTTGGTTCTGGCTCGAGTCTTGTTTTTCCATACTTCAGTGATGGTTTCAGACCATGCTCCATTGATGCTCTGTTTCCACCGCTCTGTTGCTCCATCAGAACGTCTTTGGGGGTTGTTCTGGATTATTGACCCTGAGATGAAATGCCTTGGGGAGTCTCTCTTCCACTCTAGTACAAGCAGATCAGATGGGTTTTATAACTGGTAAGGGCACTGATATTAATATTAGGAGACTTTTTACAAATATGTCTGGGCCAGGGAGGGATGATGGTGTGTTGGGTTTCACTAGACCCTGAAAAGGTGCTGGACTGCGTGGAATGGGAGTACCTTTGGGAGCTCCTTCCGAAATTTGGCTAAAGTTCTACTTTCATTTCATGGATTTGTTCCCTATACTGTGCCCCAACTGCCTGTGTTGGTACCAATTCTATGCTGTCCTCTTCTGTTTCTATACTCTGAGGTACTAGGCAGGGCTGCCTACTTTCTCCATGGCTCTTTGCCATAGCACTCAAACCCCTTGCTTCTCTTATCTGCTCGGTGAGGGTTGCCTGTGGGTACCTGGAAAGAAAGAATATTGCGGTACATGAAAGGCACCCTGTTGTACCTGGGGGATCTTGACTCTTCCCTCCACTCCACCTTGACGTTTCTGGTGTTCCCTCTCTCCTCAAATCCTACCCCCACAATCCCCTTTGCTCCACTTAAGGTTATGATGAAATTTCGTTACTTAGGTGTGGAGGTCCAACGTAATCTTGTTTTGTGACCGATGGCTCTCTCCCACTGCTTCACACCTTCATTAGCAATTGCTCCACATGGAAATCTCTCCCCTTCGGTTGGGTAAATTTTATATATATATATATATATATATATATATATATATATATATATATATATATATATAGTGTGTGTGTATGTGTGTGTGTATATATATATATGTATACACAGTGGTGTGAAAAAGTGTTTGCCCCCTTCCTCATTTCCTGTTCCTTTGCATTGTCTATAGTGTGTCACTATATTGTCACACTTAAGTGTTTCGGAACTTCAAACCAATTTAAACAATAGTCAAGGACAACACAAGTAAACACAAAATGCAATTTGTAAATGAAGGTGTTTATTATTAAAGGTGAAAAAAAATCCAAACCATCATGGCCCTGTGTGAAAAAGTGATTTCCCCCTAAACCTAATAACTGGTTGGGCCACCCTTAGCAGCAACAACTGCAACCAAGCGTTTGCGATAACGTGCAATGAGGCTTTTACAGCGTCCTGGAGGAATTTTGGCCCACTCATCTTTGCAGAATTGTCCTAATTCAGTTAATTCAGAGGGTTTTCGAGCATGAACGGCCTTTTTAAGGTCATACCACAACATCTCAATAGGATTCAGGTCAGGACTTTGGCTAGGCCACTCCAAAGTCTTCATTTTGTTTTTCTTCAGCCATTCGGTGGTGGACTTGGTGTGTTTTAGGATCATTGTCCTGCTGCAGAACCCAAGTTCGTTTCAGCTTGAGTACACGAACAGATGGTCGGACATTCTCCTTCAGGATCTCTTGGTAGACAGCAGAATTCATAGTTCCTTTTATCACGGCACATCTTCCAGGTCCTGAAGCAGCAAAACAGCCCCAGACCATCACGCTACCACCACCATATTTTACTGTTGGTATAATGTTCTTTTTATGAAATGCAGTGTTCCTTCCACGCCAGATCTACTTAGACACACACCTATATATATATTTTCTGCTGCCCTTTACAAATCCTTTTTCATCACACTGGACAAAACAATTACCTATTGTGTGGGCTGGACACATTCTTGTAATTGCCAAGTCGGTTTTGTATCTTCCGCTTGATCGTGGTGGTTTAGCTCTCCCACATCTTGTGCTTTACTACTGGGTGGCCGCCCTTGTGATGGTTCGCTGGTGGTTTGTGCAGTCTAAAGACAACGCTGCTGTTGCGCTTGAAGCCCCACTGCTTGGCTCTTATGCGACCCTTAGTCATTTGCCCTTTTAGAGCAAAAACTATAAATAACAAACAATTATTGTACAAAATAGATTAGATGAATACCGCCTGGGCCTTAATCAAGGTAAGCTCTAAATGTAAACAATTGAATCTAAAGATGGACACATGGGAGATAGGGTATGAATTCCATAGAGAGATATTTAATGGTTAAATACATACCCCCGGCTCACCTCCAAGCCTACGACTGGTGAAACACTCAACGGGGGGTAACGTCCAGCCCTATATATCACCAATGGTGACTGCAGGGGGTAGAGGAAAAACCAATCAGCACAAAATTTATAAAAAAGATTAAAGCTACATGTAATGGTATAAACGCGGAAAATATCACCTCGTACATACCAAATAAAGGGTTAATGTGGGAATACTACATGGAGCAGGAATGCCAAGATTTTAGAAAGATTTGAGATGAAATAAATGCGCTCTCAACCAACCTAAATGCATACAAGAGTACAAAAATGCACAGCCTCATTAGATAAGGGGCCTATGATAAATGGAGGTGCGTAAGTTTAATTGAACTATAAATAAAATCACCTGAACCCAATAGGGGGTTCTATGTTGGTTGAATAACCAGGATCAGTAATTGGTATCCGACAGAAAAGCCTAGCCTAAGCAAAGGCAAAACAATGGGCGCAATGAAGCCCCTATCAGTACAAAAAAGAAAAAAAAAATCAAATAACTTGAAATATCCAACAACGGGAGAGGCTGAGGAAGTGTGGATCAAACCCAGCCTCGACCTGATTACTAACCTTCGTTCAGCACGCATATTGAATCGGCATCCCTGCAGAGCCGGCAACCAGCCTGTGATTCAAGGGTCTTGTATACCCCCCACTCTGGCGTTCAAACGTGGACGCCGACAGCGAGCGAACTCAACACCACACTGCGCATGCGCCAAATGTGGACTCCGACAGAGAGCGGACTAAACATCACACTGCGCAAGCGCCCGATACATGACCCAAGCCTACAATCCCCAGAATACTTTGCAGCTGACATCGCGTCGTCACAACAACAGCGTGATTGACGTGAATGTCAGCAATAACAGTGCAAAGTAAAATAGGATGGAATATACCGGATGGGGGAGTGAAAGCAATGGCACGGCGCTAGATGCCAGTGACCACAGTGTATGTATTAACGGGTACTGTTTCCACAGATCAGTACCCGGGGCGTCCATACAGGCACCAAAAATGTGAGAAAGGCCGGTCCACCCGAAGGGACCTCAATCAGCAAGTCGGGCAGGAAGGAAGAGAGAACGGGGGCAACAAAAGCAAAAAAATTGAAATATAGTCAAATAAAGAATTAATCAAAAAATGGAAGAGAGATGCTGCCTACTGATTAAGCAGACAGTATAATCAAATCCGAATATAGTGAAAATAGCAGATTACCAGATACAGAACCAGGCAATACTCAATAAGGAACTATGTAGCTTGATTATACAAGGATAAAATATTGGGACAAATATGTTAAAGAAAACAATGACCAGATTACAGATAGTCCAAAAATAAGTAGCAAAAAAATGATTGTAGTGCAAATAGTTAACATACAATGCAGTACATAATTAATAGAGATTACAGAACAGTATAATTACATAAATTTTAGTCACAGAAACAGAAAAATGTGTAAAAAGAGATAATTGTGAGAAGAAAAAAAGGGGGGGGGGATTCTTTCCTTTTACCTCCGACTATTCCGGTAAAAATACGGTAAGCATGGCTGGTTATTAAGTAGAGCTAAGCTTGAGTATGTCTGTCATAGATTATAAAAAATGTTTGAAAGTAATATATTCATTTAGTCCAGGGTACTTGGTGGCATCTAAATTGTATATCCATTTAGTTTCAAGTTGTAGTAGGGTGGAATCTATTTCTCCGCCCCGGGCATGCATCGGTACATGCTCAAGGGCGGAAAACTGTACCACTCTAGAGTCGAAATTATGATGATAACCAATATGTCTGTTGAGGGCGGTGGTACACTGACGTTTCAAAAGGGGTAACATGATCTCTGATACGTTTAAAGAAAGGACGTTTCGTTTTGCCGATGTAGAAACATCCGCAAGAACATTTGGCTAAATAAACTATCCCAATGGGGTTTTACAGGTAACATTGTATTTAATAGTGTGTTAGGATCCATTGGCCAAGGAAACATAGGGAGAATTAGAAATGAATTGACAAACGTCACAAGATCCACAGGAGAAGGTACCCTTCCTGGTGACCTTGGTACTTTGTTTAGACACAAAATGACTGGTAACCAAGCGATCCTTCATAGATGAGGATCTTCGATAAGTGAGTTGGGGATAGGGCTTAATATATTTCTGGATTGTCTCATCTGCCAAAAGAAGAGGCCAGTACTTCAGAAGTTCTTTCATTTGGGAATGTTGTCTTGAATAATGAGTAATTATCCGGATTGGTTGATCATTAGTGGGAGTTTTTAAAAAAAAAATTAGCTCAGTTCTATTAAGGTTAACCACTTTATTGAAAGTACGTTTTAAGAGTGACTTACTATAGCCTCGCTGATTAAGTCTAGTAAATAGATCTTTCGCAGCCAAATGGAAGTCCGCATCCAAAGTACAGTTTCGTCGAAGACGAAGATACTGGCTATATGGAATGCTGTTCAGTAACGGTTGGGGGTGGGCACTGGAAGCTTGCAAAATGGTGTTTCCTGAAAAAAGGTTTGATACGGGGATGAACTAAGTCTACCACTGTTGTCTATCTTAATTTGCAAGTCCAAAAATTCGATCTTAGATTGACTATGTTCCATAGTAAACCTCAGATTGAAATTGTTATTGGTTAGTTCATCAAAAAACAACCTCGGTTCATCTCCAGTACCTGTCGAAAATAAAAGAACATCATCGATATATCGATGCCAGCCCAAAATATGTCTGGTCAGATTAGAGTTGGTCATTGGCAAAAATATCCCTTTCCCACCCCCCCAGGTAGAGGTTGGCATAAGAAGGGGCACACTTAGTGCCCATTGCCACACCCTGTACCTGGAGGAAGTGGGAAGAGTCAAACACAAAAAAATTGTGTGTAAGAATGAACTCCAGGAGCTGGAGAACAAATCCACCATATGCTTCAAAGGCCAAACCCCATTCACTAAGTTGGGCCTGAATAACTTGAATTCCTTTTTCATGTGGAATGGAATTGTATAGGCATTCAACCTCCAAGGCCACCAACCAGGTGTTCAAGGGAAGTTGTTTGCCTTCTAAGATGCGTAATAGATCAATGGTATCCTTAACATAAGAAGATGAGGATAGTACATGTGGAAAAAGATATTTGTCAAGTGCGCTAGCATTCTCCGTTAATCCTTGACCGCCAGAAACAATTGGTCGGTCTGGGGGATTAATCATGGGCTTATGCAATTTGGGCAAAGAATAGGAGGTGGGAATTTTGGGATATTTAACGTTAAGATATTTCCAATTGTTCAGGTCTATAATGCCTAATTGGTAGGCCCTAAAGATCATTTGGTAATATTGTGCATTAGAATTGTCGACAATTGATTTAGAGACGGGGCGGTACCAATGTCTGTTGCCAAGGATGTCAAAGCACATCTTTTTATATGCCCCTGCATCCATGACACAGACATTCCCTCCCTTGTCTGCAGGTTTAATTACAAAGTCAGGGTTGTTTTGAAGATCTCTGAGAGCTTGACTGTGTTTAGGGGATAAATTGTATGGTTCATGTTCGTCTAATTCAAGATTCTTAATTTCCGATATGATTTGTTGCACGAATGCCCAATTTGGGTTCCAGGGTTTTGACTAAAAAAAATAGGTGCAATATGAGGGTCAATAGACTGAGAGCTTAAGGGAAACATCAAAGAAAGTGTAGGCTCACTTACTCTACGAATCATAGAAGCAGAGTGAGTGTTATGAGAGAGTGAAGGAGGTGCTGGTGTAGCCAGTGCGAGTTGTGTAACGGGGCCAGAGCGAGAGCTCACTAATGGCAAAGGAGTGGAAACCTGTGAATTGGAAAGTTTAGAACGAACCGTAGAGTCGTGGTGCCGTACCAGAAATGTGAGTTGATGGGGTGGTGGATGTGTCCAAACGGTCCCCCTTCCTTTTCTTTGGAATCCTTTCCTGGGATATATCTCTGTAGGAGGTGGAAGTGCTGGAAGAAAAAGAAGCAACATTAGGCATATTACGGTCCATATGAGGTGCATTAGAAGTGGATGTTTTTTTTATTAGGAGTGGTGTTTAAGTTATGCCACTTATATGCATAATTGTTGTCATAGGCGGATTTGTCACGAAGGAACTTGGCGTCCTTTACATTAATGATGTCTCAAGTGTAGTGCTCAAGATGTGTTCGCAATTTATTTTCTTGCAAAGTAAAGCGTTCAGGATCAACTAGAATGTCGTTTTCTTCATACCAATTAGTAATCTGGAGATCAAGTTGTTCCAACTCTAGTTCATGTTAATTATAATGGAAATCATTTGGAAGGAACAGCCTTGCAGGTTGTCCTCCCAAGACTTTTTCAAGGAATCACTTTTCTTATATTAGCAAAAATTTGGACTCTCAGGCCCCAAGGAACAACCTGATGTTCAGAATATTTTTCAAAATAAATTTTGTGCCAATAAATTCGTGCTTTACATTCCAGAAGACATTGTAGTCTCATAAATGAACGATCCAAATCCGCATCAGTGATGCTAGCGTCTTTTCTAGAGGACCGAATTTTTGTCATGAGACCATTCCAAGCATCCCCACAAAATGCCGCCATACTAAAATCGCAAAGAGCAGATCTAATTGTTTCAAATCAACTGGAAAGGAGGGGGGAAAAAAAGTGGGGGAGGGAGGGAAACCGATTAACCACTTGCCGACGATGTACGTCGACAGGATGGCACGGGCAGGCAAATGGGCGTACATGCACGTCCCTTTAAATTTGCCGCCCTGCCATCGGGAGCGCGCTGGTCGGGACCCCCGTGAGTCCGGTCGCGGGACCCGCGGACTCGATCGCCGTGGGCATCCCCGCGATCGTCTCACGGAGCGGCCAAATGAAGAAATGCCGTTGTAAACAGCATTTCTTCATTCTGCCTAGCAACTAGTGACACTGATCTCTGCTCCAAGTGATTGGAGCAGAGATCAGTGTTCACTAAATGAAAGCCCAGCCCCCCCACAGTTAGTAACACACCCCTAGGAACACTTAACCCCTACACTGCCACCCACTGGTTAACCCCTTCACTGCCAGTGTCATTTACACAGGAATCACTGCATTTGTATAGCAGTGATTACTGTATAAATGACAATGGTCCCAAAAATGTCAAAAATGTCCGATGGGTCCCCCACAATGTCGCAGTCACAATAAAAATCACTGATCGGCGCCATTACTAGTAAAAAAAAATAAAAAAATTATTAATAAAAATGCTATAAAACTATCCCTATTTTGTAAACGCTATAACTTTTGCGCAAATCAATCAATAATCGCTTATTGCGATTTATTTTTTTACCACAAATATGTAGAAGAATACGTATCGGCCTAAACTGAGGGAAAAAAATTTTTTTTATATATTTTTGGGGGATATTTATTATAACAAAAAGTAAAAAATAATGTGTTTTTTTCAAAATTGTCGCTCTATTTTTGTTTATAGCGCAAAAAATTAAAACTGCAGGGGTGATCAAATGCCACCAAAAGAAAGCTCTGTGGGAAAAAAAGGATGTCAATTTTGCTTGGGAGCCACGTCGCACGACCGCGCAATTGTCAGTTAAAGCGACGCAGTGCCGAATCGCAAAAAGTGGTCTGGTCTTTGACCAGCAAATTGGTCCGGTCTGAAAGTGGTTAAAGATGGAGAAAAGAGGAAATTCGGCATATATCACGTCACATGTTTTTACCTCTACAGCATTCCCTTGTAACCTTGTACTGACCTTTGAGCCCCTTTAGAAAAGATGTCTTCCTGAAGACCAATCAACATCTGCCTGGAAGAAAATCACCTGGCTTTTAGGAAAAAACTCAAGACCTTCCTCTTTTAGCAGATGATCAAAGCTCGCCACAGTGCCTAGAGGCGATTCAGTTCGCATTGTGCGCTATACAAGTATTTCATTCATTCATTCATTCATTCAATGGTGGCTGGTGCTCAAAATATTTGGGGGGCCGCAAACCAAACTGAAAAATACTGAACCCTCCCCATCAAATGCAGCCTCACTGTACCTGCCAGATGCAGCCACTTGTAATCCCCCAAACCCCCCCCCCACATGCCGGGCTTGCGGCTCTGGCAGACCCCCCTGACACTCCGCTCCAGTGCGTGTCACCCGCTCCTCTTCCTCAGATTTGGCCAATCAGGAAACAGTTATGATGCCCTGCCTCCTGATTGGCGGAGAGGAAGGTTAGTGTGAAAACAGTGCAAATTAATTGGCTATCATCACACAATTGGGTGGAATCAGGGCGCACTCTTTGCGCCCCGAGCCCACCCTATTGTGAAGCCGTTTGGAGCCTCTGACTCTAATCAGGTGCTTCAAAAAGCACTACCCCCTCCTGCCCCTGCTATAGGAATCCATGCGTCTGAAAAGGGGCTGTGCACATGGATGGGGGGGCGGCACCCGTGCACCCACAGTGCACTAGCTGCTACTGCTGAACACATCTCTAAACCGCTGCCGACCCTGACGAATGATGACTGGGAGGACTGCATGCATCAATTCTTAAAAACTTTGCTTTGCTCTAGAGATCGGTTTCTTCATCTGAAATTTCTCCATTGTGTTTACTATACAGCCCAACATCTGTCTCTTATTTACCCTGAGACCTCAGACATTTGCCTTTGTTGTGGCACATAGGTGGACACTTCCAAGTCTTTTGGTCATGCCCGGTTAAGCAACAATATTGAAATGGAGTGGTGGATACAGTTAATATTTTGAGTGATCTCTTTTCCATTGGATCAAGTCACTGGCTACCGGGCCTTGTGGAAGGGGTGGTGCCTGCTACGCACATAGAGAAATTCTTACACTGCCCTCCCCTTGTACAAGCTCACCTACGCTTGTAGGAACTGTCCAGAAATATTTGATAAGATCTGGAGCTGTTGGGTTGATGCGCAAGGTGTTTCTGTCTAATCCATGCCTTACTTGACTGTTTCCATTTTAACTCTGTATTGTGGATTCTCTGGCAGAATGCCAGCCTCTCTTCCCCAACCGCCCCCCCCCCCGCCCTCCAATTTTTTTCCCTTTTTTTTTTTTTTTTTTCCCTCATATTTATTTTTTTCTTTCCGCCTCGCTGCTGACCAAACATTTCCACTAACTCCCATTGGGCATATTTTACTGCTTTGTGATGGTACCACACCTTAATGTTATATTGCATAATGTGCTCATTATTCCTCTTTCTGTGAATGTGAGCTATTGTTGTACTATTTGAATTCCTGCATAGTTCTATGTGTTCTTTTGTACTTTTATACGTATCTGTATATCCTTCAGAGTTTAATTTTAGTTTAATAACTCACTGTTTAATTTTATTTTTTTCTTAAGACAAACTAATTTGTTATACAAATGTACCCTCTTACCTGTCAATTGGGGCCTGAGAGTACAGAAACTTTCATCTACTGCATCCCAATAATCACCCAAATGTAGGAGGTACAGGATGGAGTTCACAAGCAAAGTAAACTGGAGCCTTTCACCTGCATTGCCCCCTAAAGGCAGCAATGCATATTTATCTTTGAGTGCTGCGTTGAGAAGTAGTGTTACTCAAACTGTATTCCAGGATTTGCTTGTCATTAGCTGAGAGAACATGTAGTAAATTAACCACTTAAGCCCCGGACCAATTGTCAGCCTAAGGACCAGAGGTATTTATACAATTTCGCACTGCTTTAACTGGTAATTGCGTGGTCATGCAATGTTGTACCCAAACAAAATTTGCGTCCTTTTCTTCCCACAAATAGAGCTTTCTTTTGATGGTGTTTGATTGTGTCTGCGATGTTTTTTTTTTTTTTTTTTTTTTTTTTGCAATATAAACGGGAAAAAGACCGTAAATTTTGAAAAAAATATATATTTTCTACTTTTTGTTATAAGAAAAATCTAATAAACTCAATTTTAGTCATACATTTAGGCCAAAATGTATTCAGCCACATGTCTTCAGTAAAAAAAAAAAAAAAAAAAAAAAAAAAGTCAAGCATATATTTATTGATATGCGCAAAAGTTGTAGCATCTACAAACTAGAGTACATTTTCTGGAATTTACACAGCTTTTAATTTATGACTGCCTATCATTTCTTGAGGTGCTAAAATGGCAGGGCAGTACAACCCCCCCCCCCCCCCCAAAATGACCCCATTTTGGAAAGTAGACACCCCAAGGAAATTGCTGAGAGGCATGTTCAGCCCATTGAATATTTTTTTTTTTTGTGATTGACAAAAAAAAAGTTACTAAATTTATATATTGCTCACACATGCCATGGTTATATATGTGGAATTGCACCCCAAAAACCAATCACCGCCTTCTTTGATTTCACTCCTCACTACCTGTCCGTTTCGAAGGCCATAAAATGCTAAAATAGCACAAACCCCCCCAAATGACCCCATTTTGAAAAGACACCCCAAGCTATTTACTGAGAGGCATGTTTAGTCCATTGAATATTTTATATTTTGCCACAAGTTGCGGGAATATTACAAACTTTTTATTTATTTTTTTTGCACAAAGTTGTCACTAAATTATATATTGCTCACACATGCTATGGGCATATGTGAAAGCACACCCCAAAATACATTCTTCTGAGTCTCCTGAGTACGGGGATACCACATGTGTGGGACTTTTTGGGAGCCTAGCTGCGTACGGGACTCCGAAAACCAAGCACCGCCTTCAAGATTTCACTCCTCACTACCGATCAGTTTTGAAGGCCATAAAATGCCAAGATGGCACAAAACTCCCCCAAATGACCCAATTTGGGAAAGTATACACCCCAAGCTATTTGCTGAGAGGCATGTTGAGCCCATTGAATGTTTTTTTTTTTTTGCCCCAATGATTGAATGACAAACAAAGTCACCGCCTTCAGGATTTCTAAGGGTGCAAATTTTTGTTTTCACTGCTCATTACCTTTAACAAATATAAAGAGCTGCGCTAAGAAAGATTTAAGTGTGAAACTGTGATCAAAAAATTAATTTGATAGTGACCCAATCATAATTAAAGTGCAAACAATAATTAGATAAAATTACAATAAATAAATAAATGCAAATTCATAAGTGGAAGTTCATAAATAAAAATTGATAAGTGGAAATTGTTAAATTAATAAAATTACCATATAAATAAATACGAATTCATACATGAAACTTAGTAATTTGATTTTGACACTTAATATAAGCGAAATAGAAAATATTAGTCCATATAAATGTCCCAAAAATTTTCATGCAAAGGGATCAGCAGGAATCCAGTGTAGGATCAAACAAAACACCCTTTGAAAAAGTGCAGAAGATGCCACCACCAATATTAACTCTGGCCGCTTACCTGAGCCCGAGGTCCCTGTTATATGGGACCAGAAAGCGCCTAGATTAATCCTCAGGATGGGCACTTCGGATGGCAGACAGGAAATCTCTCCCCAGCAACGAGATGTTACACCGCGATAAGCAAATCCATATAGAAAGAGATGCTCTCATAGCATAAAAACCTTTATAATTTATTTATATAGTGCATACATGTAAACTCGCATTATCCGGATACAAGAAAAGCCATAAAAATGTACGAGCGGGCCGGCTCTAGACTACCGCCCGTTTAGTTTTGGGACTGGCGTAGAACGCAGTGACATCAGCACGCCGGGATCCCGTGACCACTTCTTTGGGGGAACGGCGTGCTGACGTCACCACGTTCTACTCCAGTTCCGGAACTAACGGGTGGTAGTCGAGAGCCGGCCCGCTCGTTTGTTTTTATGACTTTTTATTTATTTTTTCCTGCGACTTGTGTCAAAATATAAAATATTCCATGGACTCGACATGCCTCTCAGCAAATAGCTTGGGGTGTCTACTTTCCAAAATGGGGTCATTTGGGGGGCTTGTGAACTGTCCTGGCATTTTATGCACAACATTTAGAAGCTTATGTCGCACATCACCCACTCTTCTAACCACTTGAAGACACAGCCCTTTCTGACACTTTTTGTTTACATTTTTTTTGCAAGAAAATTACGTTGAACCCTCAAACATTATATATATATATATATATATATATATATATATATATATATATATTATATATATATATATATTTATATATATATATATATATATATTTATATATATATATATATTTATATATATATTTATATATATATATATATTTATATATATATATATATTTATATATATATTTATATATATTTATATATATATATATATATATATTTTTTTTTTTTAAAGCAAAGCCCCTACAGATTAAAATGGTGGGTGTTGCATTTTTTTTTTTTCCACACAGTATTTGCGCGACGATTTTTCAAACAGTTTTTTGGAAAAAAAAATACACTTTTAATTTTAATTGACTAAAATACACTATATTGGCCAAATTTTTGATGAAATAAAAAAGATTCTTAGGCCGAGTACATGGATACCAAACACGACATGCTTTAAAATGGCATACAACGCTCAGTGGCGACAAACTACATACATTTTTAAAAGTCTTTACAGGTTCCCACATTAGATTTACAGAGGTCTACTGCTAAAATTACTGCCCTCGATCTGATCTTCGCGGTGATGCCTCACATGCATGGTGCAATTCCTGTTTACATATGATACCAGACCAACGCTTGCGTTTGCCCCTTTGCACAAGAGCAGGGGGGACAGGGGCGCGCTTATTTTATTTATTTTTTATTTTGCTTTTTTATTTTTTAACCACTTAATAACCAGCCCATAGCCGAATGATGGCTACAGGGCGGTTTAACTCTGGGAGGGCATACTATGATGTCCTTCCAGAATTTCGCTCCTGCGCACACACAAGAACTTCCCCGGCGCATCACTGATCACGGTGAACAGTCGTTGATCGCGTCCATTTACCACGTGATCGCTCTGTCAAATGATGGAGCGAACATATGTAAACAAACTGGTGTGATTTCCGGTTCCTCCCTCCCCTCTCCGTCCAGTGTGAGTGGAGAGGGGAGAGATCGGTGACACTAGCGCTGTGGGCTGCATGTGTAGTGCCCACAGCGTTGCTCAGTGACAGATCCATCGATCCATCCATGCATACTCTGCATACCCATCCATCCATAATTAGCCATACTCAGCCATACCCAATTGTACCCGGCCATACTTGGCTGTACCCAGCCATCCCCATTCATGCTCATCCATGCCACATCCATGGCACTACAGTGCCTCACAAAAGTGTAATAAATAATAAAATTTGAAACTTGTGTCCCTAGAACACCAGACGGTGCTCCCTGCATGTTAATCCTCTGTATGTGACCACGCTGTTTAAAAGTCTCACACATGTGGTATCACCGTACTCAGGAGTAGGAGAACTATTTTTGGGTGTAATGTTTGCCATGTACATGTTATGTGTTAGAAATATTGTGTAAATGGACAACATTGTGTAAAAATAAAATGTTTTCATTTTCTTTACACATTTTCCAAAAACTTGTAGAAACAAAATGACATGTTCAAAAGACTCGATATGCCTCATAGATATACTTTGGGTTGTTTTCTTTCCAAAATGGTGGCATTTTTGAGGCGTTTCCATTGTCCTGATACTCCAGGCCCTTCAAAATTGTAAGAGGAAGTCAATAAATTAAATGTGTAATTTATGCTCCAAGAATGCTTGATGGCGCATGTTGGGCCTCTGTATGTGGCCATGCAGTGTAAAAGTCTCACACATGTGGTATCGCCATACTCAGGAGTAGTAGAATGTGTTTTGGGGTGTAATTTGTGCTATGCTGTGTGTGAGAAATAACCTGCTAATTATAACAATTTTGTGAATAAAAAAAAAGAAAATCTTGATTTTGCAAAGAATTTGGGGAAAAAATTACAACTTCAAAAAACTCACCATGCATCTTACTAAATACCTTGGAATGTCTACTTTCCAAAAATGAGTCATTTGGGGGTATTTGTACTTTCCTGGCATGTTAGGGTCTCAAATGAGATAGGCTGTCAGTATTTCAGGTGTGATCAATTTTCAGAGATTGGCACCATAGCTTGTGGACTTTATAACTTTCACAAAGACAAAATATACACAGATTTGGGTTATTTTTACCAAAGATATGTAGTGGTATAAATTTTGGCCAAAATATAAAATTTAGCAAATTGGTAATTTTTCTTCATTAACAAACGAAGAAAAATGCATATTTTTTTACAGAATTTTCGGTCTTTTTTTCCCTTTATATCGCAGAAAAAAAACCCCAGCGGTGATTAAATACCACCAAAAGAAATCTTTTTGTGTGAAAAAAGATCAAAATTTCAAATAGGTACAGTGTTGCATGACTGAGTAATTGTCATTCAAAATGTGAGAGCACCAAAAGCTGAAAATTGGTCTGGTTATTAATGGGGTTTAAGTGCCCAGTGGTTAAATAGTTTCTTTCATTTTTTTTTTTTTTTTTTTTTATCTTAGGGAATGTAAATATCCCCTATGATAGCAATAGGTAGTGGCAGGTACTCATTAAAAAAAAAAAAAAAATGGGGTCTATTAGACCCTACATGTTTCCTCTGCTCTCAAAGCATCTGACCACACCGTTCGGTAAAATGCTTTCCCAATTTCCCAATGGCGCTGTTTATATCCGGGAGGGGAGACATTCCCTCCCACTGCTTGTAAAAGCAGTCTAGAACAGGGGTCTCAAACTGGTGGCCCTCCAGCTGTTGCAAAACTACAAGTCCCATGAGACATTGCAAGGCTGACAGTTACAAGCATGATTCCAACAGGCAGAAGCATGATGGGACTTGTAGTTTCGCAACAGCTGGAGGGCCTCCAGTTTGAGACCCCTGGTCTAGAGGCTAATTAGCCTCTAGGATTGCTTTTACATGAAAGCTGATCACTGGCTGAAAATGATACCTAAACCCACAGGCATCATTCTAGTATAACCATTCAGAGTCCAGCAACATACCAGTACATTGCTGGTCCTTATTGGACATGTATTGTAATCTATTTTTTTTTTTTTCATGCAGCCTGTTGGCAGAACGAAAAAAAGACAGACTACCTCCTTACATCCACCCACTTCTAATGATGTGCATACATGCACCATTTATATATGCCAAAGTATGGGGGCATCCTCCTACAAAAGTTTTGCCACGTACACAAGGGCAGACTTTTCCACGGGCAAGCCTCCGTCGGAATTTCGACCGCATGTACGCTGCATTAGGAGCAAATCGCTCCTCCACCCCTGCTGCCCCCATGCTTCGACATATATGCTCTTTTTTTTTTAATTGTGGTGGTGAAATCGCCTCCTACAGCGTTGGAGTCACGGCTTTATGTATCGTGGGAGCAAACGCTGTGAAGATAGATAAATCCACCCTGCAACTGAATGGCGTACCTGCTAAACCAATTGTGGTTAACATTAAAACAAAGTAACATTACAGTATAACAGCAAGACCATACCATACCTGCAAAGCAAATACCAAAAAAGTTAAAAAATAACACATTTTTTTAACGCAACCTGTGCCTGAACTAGATATATGCAAATTCTGTTGCTGTCAAGATAAATAAATCCGTGCATGAGGGGAGGTAAGAACGAAAACATTCTTATCCCTCCACTTCATAGCGAGCAAGTTATTACACTGCAAGCAGGCTCTCTCCCCCAGCCTAAGACAAGAATCTACAAGCTGCTGGGGAAAGTCCCGGCGATTAGGTCGCACGGTGCCACATGCTCCAATCTGATCAAACAAATGACTAAACAGTGGCACGCTCGGAAGGTACTGTTTGAAAGACAAGCGGCCAGAAAATTTAATCGGGGACTCATCAATGCAGACAACTTGATTGGGAATAAACAAAGCTGCAAAACATTGGTTGAAGTGGTTTAAGGGGCCGAATTTTGTAGAGCCGATCTTATTCAGGGTCTCCACGAGGATGACAAAGTTCATTGTCGTTGAAGTGCAAGAACCGCAAGATCTGCTTGTATCGTTTCCTGGACATGGAGGCAGAGAACACGGGCATATAGTCAATTGGGTGCATGGACCAATACGTCCACAACGTCATGAATTTATGTATGCCCATGTTGAGGGAAAGGCCCAGAAAGGTCTTAAATTGTCGTAATTGGTTTCCAATCTCTGGCAAGGGGAAGGCAACTGGGGATTAGCAGCTATGTGTTGACCAGCATATGAATTAGTTTGGTCCACAATAGATCTATAGAGATCTTCCATGAAAAACAGCAAATAAAAATAAAGTGGTGTCAAATCAGCTGTTTTCACCTAAATACCAGGTTGGCCAAAGAATTCGGGAAGAATGGGTTCTGCAGAAGTGGTGGGCACCCAATCAGGATTGGCAAATTCTGCAGAAAGGACACTATGGGAATGACGGGCCTGCCTTTGTCTTCTTGCTGGCAGCGGAACACTACTTGTGCTTGCCACCTTGCCAGCTTGAACTGCACTTATGAGACTCGCCATGCCACCAGGTGTTACCGCAGTGCTGGATGTACGTCCAGGGTGTACTAGGCCTCTGGTGCTTGCCAGTTCATCAGAAGGAATAGCGGCACTAGTACTGGCTCTCTTCTCCATACCTGCGATTCTTGCACCTCAACATCAGAAGATCGGGATCGGGTACGCCTGACCTTAGCAGGGACCTCACCTTCGTTGTGTTTTGTAAGTGACAGTGATCGATCGATACTGCACTTGGCTGGGCGGAGGGGCAAAACGCAGGTGCTTGCAGGTATCTGGGCTGATCCCGCTAACAATGCATTTTTTGGAACCCTAAACTGCTGGGGACGCTAGTATAGATCTGATCAGATATTCATCTGTTCAGATACTATACCACAAAGGGAGATGTATACTTTGCACTAACCGGACGCTGCCTGGGGCGACGCAGACCCTATCTGACCCTAAAACCTAATTGATATCACCCGCCGGGCGATTAGGGGGTTAAACCTTTATTGGGTAATAAATGGCAGGTGCCCTGATACTATCACCCGTAACACTTATACAGTGATCACTGGTGAAAGGGTTAACTAGGGGCAATCAGGGGGTTAAAACCTTTATTAGGTAATATATGGGGGTACCTGACACTATATAAAAACCTGACGGGGAACCTAAATAACTAACTGGCTAACCAGCGTCGCCAGTGACACTTATATGGTGATCACTGGTGAAAGGGTTAACTCTAGGGGCAATCAGGGTGTTATACCTTTTATTGGGAGGGTAGGGGTCTACCCTGGACCTAAAGGGGCCTAAAGCTAACTGCCCTGACACTTTTTACAATCACAAATGACACTAAATGCAGTGTTCAGTAAATAAATGACCACTGCGATGACACTGTGACTGGGGGTGATTTGTGTGCCTACGTGTCAGTTTAGTGTTTGCACATTTACTATGATGTCTTTTCTCCTCGCCGTTCTGGTCAAAAAGACCTCCACGAGGAGAGTGACATCACTTCCTCCTGCCTGTGTTTACAGTTCACAGGCAGGGGAAGCTTCTCATTCGCCAGGAGCGATCGCGAGGGCGTGGCCAGAAATCAATGGCCGCCCCCTCAGGAACGTATCGCTCCTGAAGCAAAACGGACTGCCGCCGCCAGCGGAAAGCGGGTCTGATCGAACCCCCCCCCCCACCCGCTGAAAAGCAGGCAAGTACAGGTACGTGCATGTGCCTGTCCGTGCCATTGTGCCGACGTATATGTACAGGCGGCGGTCCTTAACTGGTTAAGACTTTACGTAAAGTCTGAGAAATTTTTCACCTTTTTATTTATATACCACCTGCCACCCTTACCAGCCTAAAGTTTTCATGTATTCAGTTGCTGCTACCCCAGACTCCATCCAGCTGTTGGTCTTAAAATGCTACTGATGGGTCACATGGCTGTTTACATGTAACCAACTGGGTGACACTGGCCTCCATGACTCCAACTGCTCAATGTTTGAGAAGTGTGTGTTTTATTTTTTTAATGATCTGGTGACAGGGTCTTTCTAGCCATTACTGAAGTGTGAAATTAACATTTAAAAGTGCTTTCTGGCAGTCGATGCCTAAATAACTTGGAATGTGATTGTTGTAAATACACTACAGATTCCTTTTAATTTTATTTGTAATGTGTTGAACTCTGCTTCCTTCATGCTGTATATGTAATCCTTACACTCAACAGTGGAATATCCATTTGTGCTCTGATGTTCTAAAATGTAATGCATTTTTTTTTATTTTTTTAAGTACCTAGTGATGGATTACTACGTTGGAGGAGATCTGTTAACTCTGCTTAGCAAGTTTGAGGACCGTCTACCAGAAGACATGTCTCGTTTTTACTTGGCGGAAATGGTGTTAGCCATAGACTCCATACATAAACTGAACTATGTACATAGGTAAGATCATTTTTGAAAAAGTTATAGAATGTAGAAATCTAGTACAGACATGACAGATGTAAGTTAAGCAGAAGCATGAGGACCTGAAGGTCTTTTTCATGCCTCTGAATCTGCATTAATGTATTTTTTTTTTTTTTTAAATGTGTGCTCAGATTTATTTAAAACACAATTGAATTCATATTTTAACTGCAAAACTATAACGGCAAGATGTTGTGCAGTTCTCCAAAGGACACTAGGCTAATGAAATAATGTTTATACTACTTATTTACCTTAAGCAATTCTGCATGAGAAAAGCCAACTAAACAGTGGAACCAATGTTGATTTTAAAAAAACATTAATGCTAGCAAGTCACAAGTGGACACACATTTCAGTCTGAAATAAAGTAAATAAAGGATCTAAGGGAAAGCCGGGGTATGCCTTTTATTAAACTAGGCTGAGACACTCAGCCAGATCCCTTAGGGCACATATGTCAAACATAAAACCCATTGGCTGAATCTGCCCTGCCAGGCCTATGTCATGTGGCCCTCGCAGCCAGAATGTGGCAGAACTCTTGTTGTTCTGCCAACTTTGACTCACCCTTCGCTTCCACTCCCTTCTGTATTTACAAGGGTAAGGCAGAGCCACATACACATAGGTACTATAGCTGGGCCTGGTAGGAGAGAGATGCAAGGAAGCTTTGGGGTAGTTAAGGCTGCACACTGTGCATAGCGCACCCCTAAACACTGCACTCTGTACACACCAGACCCCTGACGCTGCACTCCGTAAGCACTCCTGAGCCCTACACTCTGTACATAGCAGAGCCCTGCACTATTTAGGTAGCGCACCCCCCGAACCCTGCACTCTGTATTTCTGTACTCTATGTAGCCTAATCCTGAATTCTGCACTCTGTGCATAATGCACTCCTGAGCCCTGCGCTCTGTACGTAGCGCACCTCAGAGACAACTGGCCCTTTGCAGGCAGCCATACTGCTGATTCGCCCTGTGATTTAAATTGAGTTTGATGCCCCTGCCTTAGGGTATTGGGAAGATACTGAAATGCCCATCTGCTCAAAACTTCTTTTTAAACTACTATTTTATGCTGAAAAGATGATGAAAATGTTACAGCTGTACAGTGGAAATCCTCAGATGCTCCAAAAATTGCTCGATGCTAAAGTCTAATAAACTAAGCACTCCCCTGATAAAAATGTAAATATAAGGCAAGAGCCTGCTCACGTAAGTCTGGTAAGATTTGTCCCCCCTGGCTAGAAACATAATCTGCTTTCCATGTAGACTGATATTCCACATTCACTGATGGGCAGGCAAACTGGAATATGATTAGACTGATTCACAATGCAACAGTTATTTGTTATTGGAAATCATGTAACATAAAGTACAATTTTTTTTCCTGTATTGCAGTGGAAAAAAAAAAAAATGAAGACTCTCTTCCTTAAAAATAAAATTTAACTCGGGAAAATATTAAGGAAGAGAAGCACATTACAAAGCACAATTGTGCAAAAAAATCTTAAAGTGATTGTATACCCTTTTTATTTTTATTTTTTATTTTTTATTTTTTTTAACCTACAGGTAAGCCTTATTTAAGGCTTACCTGTAGGTAAAGGGAATATCTCCTAAACCTGTACGGTTTAGGAGATATTCACTTTGCATGCAGCCGCTGACATCGGTGGCACATGCACTGTGAATGCTCAGCTGAAGGTCCGGGAGATGCTGCTGGACCTTGCCAGGAAGAAGACTCCCGCAGAGTGACATCATCACAGCTCTGGCCAGTCACAGCGATAGACGCAAACCCCAGAAGAAATGCAGAGGGCAAAATGTCAGTTCCCTCGGTGTGGACCAGGCTGCGATACGGGGACCTCGTTCTAAGGTAAGTATTTCATAAGGAGCTCGTATGCTGTGCATACTAGCTCATTATGCCTTTGCCTTGCAGGGTTTTTCTTCTTTTTTTTTTTTTTTTTTGTGTGGGTATACAACTGCTTTAATATTAAAACAGAAGTGTGGGGTTGGAAAAAAATGCACATGCAGTGCATTGATCCTATGTCCCTCGTTGACTCCAACTAAGAACTGAAGGAGCGGTAACTGTCCGTCACTGGCTCTCTGCCCTGCCCCTCCAACATTTACTGGAGTTCTAGGCTGTGCATTTGGTAGGTGGGAGTGGTTGGCTCATTCTCTGAGGCACTCTTGGGAGACTGAGCCAGATGCTGATCAGGCGTTTGGGCGGATCTTGACGTTGTCAGGATCCCTGCAGAGTCTGGACTTTAGCCCGCTGTCAGCTGATTGTGGGTCACAGGAGTGCACTTATTTTTTATAAAAACTTTGGCTATATTTCCCTTTGATAAGACACACTTGGTGTCTAAGGCACATGATTGGATACCTGAGTGAAGTCCTTCCTAAGGTTTTTCTCCCTTGCTGTTGCACATGGTTGTGTTATGGCTAATTGCATTCATTCATACACCATGCATGCCACCAGGGGTAAACCTTGTCTGGTGCTCACTGCTTTAACCTCCCACCCTGCCTCCTTCCCCCGTTAGGTCAAGGTATGTGTTTTTGGGATAACTTATCTTTAACAATCACCTTAGAGAACCGGGTATTGAACCCCAAAATGCCTATTGAGAACGGACCGATGGAAATGGGCAGTGTTGGAGGTCAGAGCAGTGGGGAGAGTCCATCTGCTATAATCACTTGATCGGTCCTAAATTTGTAAAAAGAGCAGCAATAAATGCCTAACAGCGTGTGGTGTTAGGACAAAATTATTTTCAAAGGTGAAAGGCTCTGTGTAGTAAACCTAGGAAAGCACTGGTGATGCCAAAAATTTTATCCAAAGGTCTCTGCAAACTTCTGAAGAAAGCTGTGTACATTAAGCCCCTGGAATCTTCTGTTTGTGTATTTACTTCTCAGTTTGTGTAGAGATTAGCCCCAGAAAACTTTTGCTTTATTTGCAAAGAAGCAAGATTTTTTTTTTTTTTTGTGTTGGAGAAATTGTAGATGGTTTCCGATTTGATATGGAAAAATAAGTTGTGATCTAATTGTAAATTTTTTTTTTTTTTTAGCAATTACAAAACATTTTTATCCATTTTGTAAGGAAAGCGAAATGCCCCTTTTTTATACCTGCACATTTTTATCTGAAAGCTGGGTGTTCCCGGTCCTACAGTGTGTATGGATACGAGATGATTTTTCAAAATTGCCTTATCTGCACTGAATTTACTATTAAAACTGTAAATGTATTTTGTATATTAAAATGGTGTTGCCACCAAAAAATAAAAAATTGTTTAAAATTCTTAAAAAAAAAAATATATATATATTTTTTTTACTCACCTCTAAATACCTGTTGCTAGGGGGTCCCTCGTAGTCTGCCTTCTACCTTGCCCGGGCTGGTGACATCACTTCCCCTTGCGCCGCACAGTCACCTGAGACCTGTCACGTGTCCCAGGTGACCCTGCGGCGTATCACGGCGCCCTGTGCCGCTCGCGCATGCACAGTGGGTGCCCGTCTGTAAAGCCACAGCCGGGTGCCCACAGTATGAATGACTGCGCCGCGAGGGGAACAGGGGGGGGGGGGGCTTCGTTCCCCCGCATCGCTGGACCCTGGGACAGGTAAGTGTCTGATTATTAAAAGTCAGCAGCTGCAGTATTTGCAGCTGCTGACTTTTTTTTTTTTTTTTTTTTTTTTTATAGGGGGTACCCCACTTTAAGCGGAAGGACCTGATGTACATCCAAGCATGTTTTCTTTTTTTCTTGTTCAGTTTGAAATCCTTTTACCTGTGAAACTTACAAAAATTTAATGGAATATTTACCTTGGCATTTTGATTTTTTGTTGAGCAGACTTGGCTAATGGCCCGTGCACACTATAAGAAAATCGGGTGAACATTTTCATCCCAGGAACGATCACACGATTTTCTCATGATGTGTACACAACGTTCGACAGCAGATTCCGACATTCTGGGTCAAAATTTCCAAAGGGATAAATGCCAAGATTCTTCTCACATGGGAATGGAAGATTTTTGTTTTACTATTTTCGTATGAGAAGTAGCAGATACGAAAGACTGTGCATGATCAGAAGCAAAAAACAGCCTTTTGTCGTACGAGAATTTTCATACATTATTTCCTTCCTCGGTTCCGACTTGCTATGAAACCTCGAGGAAAACCGGCAGATTGTTTGGTTTTCTCAGTGTGTATGGGGCTTTACTGTATGTCTTTATAAACCACTTTGCAAGTAATTGTATGTAGAGTAATTTGAGTAATTTTGAGTTATTTTCTTCTACACAGAGATATAAAACCAGATAACATTCTCATTGACATGAAAGGCCACATCAGACTTGCGGACTTTGGATCCTGTCTAAAGATGAAACCAGATGGCATGGTAATCATGCATTTTGTATTATCCTAAAATTATTCTTTGCTTGACAATAGGTCCATTTGACCTCAAGATATCCATTGGTAAGGTGGACATCTAGAAATAACAAAATCTGTGGCGTGAAAGGGATGCAAGCAAAAAGTAGGCAGATATACAAATTCTACAAAATCTGTTGTAAATCAAATGTTTTCTGCACCACTGTGCATTCATTTTATAACAAACTTCAAAACCACATAATATTATGAATATAAATGTAACGTGATAAAAATGAAATTGCGCAATCAAGAATAAAATTAAGTGATCCAAAAAAGTCTGTGTAAAGTCCATTCATATAGTGTCAGAAACGTTCAATCCTCCATCATTAGATCTTGAATATAAATCCACCAGCATATGTAGCCCATATAGCACGATCTGCTAATTGAGGTCTTAAATATCCGCTCCAATATAGGGTCTATATCCAAGAATGCTCTACACTCAAACAGCAATGCATGGGAACCCTCTGCACTCAAACAGTGATGCTACACCAATATTTCATAAAAGAAGCTCCTGGAAAAAGCAAGCCAGTGTAGCCATGTTTATTAAAATTTCCTCCATTAGAAACACCAGTAAACGTTCCAAACACGGCTGTATAACTTGCATAACTGGCCACTGAAAGCATGCAGCGGTATGATGTCCCATAAGCTCTGCCCCAACTGTTTCGTCTAATAGGACATCTTCAAGGGACCTCTTGAACTTTAAAGGTTGGTATGTTTATACTCGTAGTCAATTTGTAACTCTATCCAAAACTTTTTCACGTTTTGAATAGCGCTGGGAGAGATTGTTACCAGGAAAAGAAACGAGGGGATTTCCTCCAACAGGAATGCAGACAGCAATAGAAACCTGACTGAAGTTTTAACATTTCTGCACTGCGTTGAAAAGTGCTTGTACTCTTGGTGCAAATTATTGTACTACTGGCCCTGTTTATGTAAATGAGTGACTTATTCTTTTGAAGTTATAACTTCTTGCATTCTGATTCAATGCTTGCTTTTTCTATCCATCTACGTTAACCACTTTCAGACCGGACCATTTTGCTGGTCAAAGACCAGACCACTTTTTGCGATTCGGCACTGCGTCGATTTAGCTGACATTTGCGCGGTCGTGCGACGTGGCTCCCAAACAAAATTGACGTCCTTTTTTTCCCACAAATAGAGCTTTCTTTTGGTGGTATTTGATCACCCCTGCGGTTTTTATTTTTTGCGCTATTAACAAAAATAGAGCGTCAATTTTGAAAAAAACGCATTATTTTTTACTTTTTGTTATAATAAATATTTAAAAAAAACATTTTTTTCCCTCAGTTTAGGCCGATATGTATTCTTCTACATATTTTTGGTAAAAAAATCACAATAAGCGATTATTGATTGGTTTGCGCAAAAGTTATAGCGTTTACAAAATAGGGATAGTTTTATAGCATTTTTATTAATAATTTTTTTTTTTTTACTAGTAATGGCGGCAATCAGCGATTTTTATTGTGACTGCGACATTGTGGGGGACCCATCGGACATTTTTGACACATTTTTGGGACCATTGTCATTTATACAGTAATCGCTGCTATATAAATGCAGTGATTCCTGTGTAAATGACACTGGCAGTGAAAGGGTTAACCAGTGGGTGGCAGTGTAGGGGTTAAGTGTTCCTAGGGGTGTGTTACTAACTGTGGGGGGGGGTTGGGCTTTCATTTAGTGAACACTGATCTCTGCTCCAATCACATGGAGCAGAGATCAGTGTCACTAGTTGCTAGGCAGAATGGAGGAATGCTGTTTACACTGCATTTCCTCTATTCCGCCGTCTTGTGAGACGATCGCGGGGATGCTCGCGGCAATCAAGTCCGCGGGTCCCGCGACCGGACTCACGGGGGTCCCGACCAGCGCGGGAGCGCACCGCCGTCGGCGCGCTCCCGATGGCAGGGCGGCATTGAAGATTGGAGGTACATGTACGCCAATATGCCTGCCCGTGCCATTCTGTCGACGTACATCGTCGTGCGCTGGTCGGGAAGTGGTTAAAGATTAAAACTTTGTGCACACATAAATATATATTTTAAATTCCATTAATCACACTTTTAAATCCTATAGTCTTTTGGTAAGTCCAGTTAGGTCACAGGTCCTTCTCCTCATCACTACATGAGGCAGTGGCTGGTCCTCGATCTGTGTTTGCCATTCTGTCCAGGAGTCCTATGATCCCAGGTTGGTGTGATGACATGTCCCTATGAGCGTGTCTGTGATGGCCTGGGCTCACGTGCACTAGGTTGTATGATATGGAGTCTGAGCAGAGAGTGAGAAATTTCTAATAGATTCCTTTTTCCATGCTTAAGCCCTGCTGAGGGCTGTGTTTGGATAACCACGTCACCTGAACTATTTGAATATTGGAATTGACTGGATGCTGTCACTGGTTTCTCGAAAAAATTTCACCCTGACCCAGGACCTACCATGACTCCTATTTAATCTGATTCAGCGGAAATTAGGCCTGTGAGGCACTGCAATTCCAGTGAAACATGTTTCACTCATGAGTAGCTGGTCTTTGTCAACTAATGTCAACCACTCATCATAACATTACTTTAGTCGTAAGTGACCCAATTGTTTGGAGGATTTAATGTGTGCTCTTTTTTTATAGTACAAGTTAAACTGCGGCAGCTGTAAATTTTCATAACCTGTTATGCAGTTGGTTTAACTTATTAACTTAACTTACTATTATTTATTTTTTCCAAAATGTTTTACGCTATAATCCCTGGCTGAAGATGTACACTGACCCAGTACATTACTTCTCCACAGTGGGGGCTATACAAGTCTATAAATGAAAAAAGCTTCTTTTTATTGTGGTGTCCGAGGATGGAGAAGGTTGGAGTCCAAAAAAACCTTTTAAGTTGCCTTGGACTTCTAGAATCTAACTTTTTTTTTTTTTTTTTTTTTTTTTTTTTTTATAGGTTGAATCTTCAGTGGCTGTGGGTACACCGGACTATATTTCACCAGAAATTTTACAAGCTATGGAGGATGGCAAGGGAAAGTATGGAACAGAATGTGACTGGTGGTCTCTAGGAGTCTCCATGTATGAACTTCTCTTTGGGGAGACTCCTTTCTATGCAGAGTCTCTTGTAGAGACATATGGAAAAATAATGAATCATGAGGTAAAAATAATTTTTTTAGTCCCCTAGATTTATCAAATCTCTATTTAGTCATATGTCAGAAGTCCTCATCTTCACAGAATATTCTTTTTGTCACTTGAGATAATACATGAGGTTGTGTTTTTGTATATTTAAATCATGGATGTTACAAATGTTATGAATTCATTCACTTTATTTCGAGGTACATCTTAGTGCATTGTAAAAACATTTTAAAATAACATTTTTCAGTTTTTACATTTTTCACTGCCTTAAAGAAGCCCTATCATTTCCCAAGAATAAATGTAGACCTATATGAACTAGTTAGCCAGTAAATGACTAAGTGATGCATAATTGGTAAGCTAAAACTCTTCTGCAGTCTGCACCCCAGTTACTCCCCATTGTGCCTCGCTATTTGTATAGCATACAGAATGTAAAGGGTCTGTAAGCTAGATTGTTCCTCCGTAACCTCATCCCTCTGTGACAGTGCACTAGATGTACATCAGCAGCTAGTGGGAGTAGTTGGAGATGACAATGAGATCCTTGCTGCTGACTTAATAGCACTGTTTAGTCTGCTAAGGCTACATGTTTTGCAGCAAGAGTGCATTAAAAAGCTGATGGGAGGCGATCCGGCAGGGCAAAGCAATTCCTGACCAGGAAAATAAAGCATTCATACATGTCCTCCCGAAACCAGGCAAGGATCACGGATGCTGCGAAAAATTACCACCCCATCTTGTTGATCAATACTGACTTAAATATTATGACAAAGATCCTAGCGGTCAGAATGAACTAATTTCTAGCCAATTATACCCACCCAGATCAGACAGGATTTGTACTGGGGCGCCAAACGGCAGATCACATAAGAATCATAGATATTATTTTTGCAGTCCATTTGAACTGGGATGGGAGGGGGCCAAAGCGGGGAATGTTGCTTTCACTAGATATTCATAAGGCATTCGATTCCCTGTCTTGGGACTACCTCCTCTTTGTCCTGACCCGACTGGGATTCGGAACCCACTTCATATCCACACTTAAAACTCTCTATAGCTCACCGACAGCAGCACTAACAGTAAAAGGCTACTTCTCAGGCCCAATTAAAATACAAAGAGGGACACGCCAAGGCTGTCCTTTGTCCCCATTACTTTTTGTGCTAGCATTAGAACCACTCGCGATAGGGATAAGAACCTCCTTAGATGTTAAAGGAATAGAATGCGGGTACACAGAACACAAATGCATCCTCTTCACGGATGATATACTTATGACCATTTCATCCCCAATTACAACTCTCCCCAACCTATATGCTATACTTAAAACACTTTCAATAATCTCGGGTCTTAAAATCAACCACGACAAATCACAGGCCATGAATATCTCCTTAGAAAATACCCCAATCTCCAACCTGAAAAGATCTTACAAATTTGAGTGGAAAACCGACACTCCCATACCTGGGAATCAATCTTACTCCATCTTGGAACATATTATATTCTCAAAACTACCCTACATTGTTCAAAAAACCGGGGCCAGATTTGACAAAATGGTCAACACACCCACCGTTGTGGTTCGGCAGACTACACACTGTCAAAATGAAAGTGCTGAATGAAAGAATATTATACCTTTTTAGAACGTTACCAGTGGCACTTGCTAGACCAGATCTGAAATAATTTCAAACCAAAGTTTTGTCTTTTATATGGGGGAATAAGAGGCCTAGGGTGAATATGCGCCCCCAGGAATAGGTGGATTGGGCTTCCCAGACCTATAAAAATACTACTATGCAGCACAGCTGGCACACATTACCAGATTCCATAGCTCACGACCATGTCCAATTTGGATGCGGATAGAGGCGGCAGCCTGTACGACACACCCAATATCCTCCATCCTCTGGCTGTCTCCCGATCCTGTGTCTGGCACTTTGTCTCCATTACTTACAGATTACTTAAATTCCACAACTTTCAATCTTTACACACCCCTTTAGCTCCTCTAGTGGGGAACGCAAGATTCACCCCAGGTCTCTCTCCCAGAATGTTTCGAATGGTGGCCAAATAAGGGTCTAATGAGAATAGTAGATATGTGATCATAGGGGAATCTTGCCAAGAAAGGCACTAGAAGAAAAGCACCAGTTTCCGATCTCAGAACACTACAGATACGCACAGAGTGCATTTCTTGTCTACAATATCTAAAAATTCAAACATCACTATGATGACCCCCATGGAATACTTCTGCGCACAATATGATAAGATAAGAGGCCATATCTCTGAACTATACACAGTTCTCACGAATAGCGCTGCAAAACTGGAATACATGAAGAGATGGGAAGCAGACCCCCAGGGAGGGGGGGTATTGAGTTGGGCGAGTGGCACAAAATAGCCCAGGGGGCAGCGAAATACATCATAAATACTTCACTAATAGAAGCAAATTACAAAGCCTTATTGAGATGGTACATGGTCCCAGCAAGACTGGCGACCTTTATTCCCGAGGCATCCCCTAGATGCTTCCACAACTGTGGACGATGTATTGCACATGGTGGCAATGCCCTAAAGTGAAACGCTACTGGATTAGGGTATATAATTTTATATATTCCCTCACCCAGGTAAATTTAATTAAATCCCCGAAACAGGCACTGCTAGGGGCAGAGATAGATTCAGCCCCAAAACCTCAAAAGCACCTAATATTTATATTTACAGCAGCGAGAATCGTAACAGCGAAATCATGGAAATTGGCTGTGGTGCCATTCGGCCAGCTCAGACTCTCCTGGATCATGACTAATGAAAGAGTGACAGCGATATTAAATGACAAAATGCAGCAGTTCGAAAAAATATGGAGCCCCCGGATCCAGTATTTAGCAGGAAATCATAGAATGATATAGCCATAAAGGGGGGCAGGCGGGAGTGGGGATTGGGGTATGGGGGGGTCACTTTCTAAACCTCTGAAACTCTAACTTTTTTATTCTTTACTTTCTTCACCTATCTCTCGTTGGGTTTAATTGTCTATACCGGCCATCTCCAATTGGTCTGACATAAGGAGGAAAATCCTAATATAAATACCAGTAACAGTCTATATAGATTCTTACAGAGGGACATAGTTGTAGCAGTAATGATGTCAACGTTACCCCAGAAAGCAAAATGTCAGGATCATATTATTGGAAGGTTTTATCGTTAATAGATGGTGCGGTAAATACCTCAGCAAAAATGGTTACTTATTGTGTACTTCTGTTTTATTATGGAAACATTTTGAAAACTTGAAATAAAAACTATTGGAAAAAAAAAAAAGCTGATGGGCGCAGGTTATGAAGGCTCCACCTACATACTTTAGGAGTAGGTAGAATCACTTTAACAAGCAACCAACAGCAAAAATAAGCAGATACAGTGCCTTGAAAGTATTCATACCCCTTGAAATTTTCCACATTTTATTCTTTTACAACCAAAAACTTAAAAATGTATTTGGATTTTATGTGATAGACCGGCACAATGTGGCACATAATTGAAGTTGAAGGAAAATGATAAATGGTTTTCAATTTTTTTTTTTTTTTTTTTTAACAAATATCTGAAAAGTATAGTGTGCATTGTGTGTGCATTTGTATTCAGCCCCCTAGCTAAAATCTAGTGGAACCAATTGCCTTCAGAAGTCACCTAATTAGTAAATCAAGTTCACCTTTGTTGAATCTAATCTCAGTATAAATTCAGCTGTTCTGTTAACCCCTCAGAGGTTTGTTAGAGAACCGTAGTGAACAAAAGGCATCATGAAGGCCAAGGAACACACCAGACAGTACAGGGATAAAGTTGTGGAGACGTTTAAAACAGGGTTGGGCTATAAAAAAAAAATCCCAAGCTTTGAACATCTCATGAAGCACTGTTCAATCCATCATCCGAAAATAGAGCATGGTACAACTGCAAACCTACCAAGACATGGACATCCACCTAAGCCAGTAATGGTGAACCTTGGCACCCCAGAGGTTTTGGAACTAAATTTCCCATGATGCTCAACTATACCGCAGAGTGCATGGGCATCATGGGAAATGTAGTTCCAAAACTTCTGGGGTGCCAAGGTTCACCATCACTGCCCTAAGCTAACAGGCCGGGCAAGAATATCATTTAACAAAGAAGCAGCCAAGAGGCCAATGGTAACTCTAGAGGAGCTGCAGGGATCCACAGTTCAGGTGGCAGACTCTGTCCGCAGGACAACTGTTAATCATGCACTCCACAAATCAGGCCTTTATTGAAGAGTAGTAAGAAGAAGGCAAGCCATAAGAAATCCTGTTTTCGGGAAGCTATGTGGGGGACACAACAAACTTGTGGAAGAAGGTGCTCTGGTCAGATGAGACGAAAATTGAACTTTCCCTAATCGTCTTTCAGGACAGCCACTATGAGAGATAGACTCCTCCTCTTCCTCTGGAAACACTGCGCCAGCCCATAAATTCTTACTTCCCCTGCCGGACCTCAGTTATTAGTGTTTCCTCCAGCGGGGAGACACTGTGCAAAGGAACCAGGCCGATCAGTCGGGGAGGCTGTGGCCATTTTTTCGTTAAAGAACCCGGTTGAAAGAAGCAGGGGCTTCGTTTGGAGAAAGATGGGTTCAAACCGTTCGGATGTTCGGTTTACTTGCCTCACCAGGTACTGCCACCCCTTCCTAGTCGAGCGCGGCTTCAGGTCGTGGGGGACTCCTATCGCGTCTACAGGGACGCAGCTGGCAAGCCGTTCGAAAGATTTCCCTGTACAAGGGTACAGTCCGCCCTTTTTTTCTTTGAACCGAGCGGGCCGAACGACGGGCGACGTCGTATCCGGCGGAAGCAAAAGCTTGACCTCGAATACGATCGACTTCCGGTTCCGGGTCGTGGAGCTGATAGGAGGGCCGGGCACAAGCTGGAGATGAGTTCGGAACGCGCACAGGCAGCGTGGAACTCTGTAGTAGTGAGGCTCAACTAACAGATACTATCTCCAGCATTCCTAAGGTAAGGGCACCCTGGGAGGGGTACTCTCTATCTAGGATCCCCCCACCCCAATGTATGGTTCTATCATGGGGGGGGGGGGGCAGACCCCCTGGGTGGCCAGGGGGGAGGGGAGGCTCAGATCCCTTCTTTTAAAATAAGGGTCTAGTGCACACCCAGGGTTGTATCCCGAGCTTTGTATTGACTTTGTCTCTTTTCAGTTTTTTTCCTTTTTTACTTATTTCAGAAAGCTACGGAAAAAACTAGGTCTACGCATAGCTCTAAAAAGAAGTGTGCCTCCTGTAGGGACATTTTAGGGGAATCTTGGACCAAAGTGTTGTGCAAAGGCTGTATTGACTCCCTCGTTAGGGAAAGGGAATCTGAACAGGAGTCAGGACTAGCAGCTTCAGTCAAAGAGCTCTCGTCCACCTTCTCTTCTTTTAGATCCTTTTTGAAAAATGTCAGCTTCCCGCGGGTCCATCTCCCCAGGATACAACCCCACCTCTAGCACAGAGTTCTGCTCCGGTCCAACCTGCTAATACAGGGGGGGCAGAGGTTGCAGGCCCTTCAGGGACAGGAAGGGAACGTCCAGACAGTTCCTCTTCCGATTCCCAGGAGGGTTCAGAGGGGGAGGACCAGGACGGGGGGTCCAGGAAAGCCTCCAGATATAAATTATCCCTTGATGAGGTAGAGGACCTCTTAAAAGCAATTTATACAACCCTCGGTATCCAGACGGATAAGAAGCCCCTAACCCTTCATGACCAAATGTATTCAGGTTTAGGGGAACCAAAAAGAAGGGTGTTTCCAGTGCACAAAGTTTTAATGGAAACAGTTAAAAAGGAGTGGCAGGATCCGGGGAGAGAGCCCTTTTTATCTAGATCCCGCAAAAGAAGATTCCCATTTTCAGAGGACCCGGCATGCCTTTGGAATAAAAATCCCAAATTAGATGCCGCTTTCTCCCAGGTCTCTAGACACACAGATTTGGCGTTTGAAGACATGGGGGCCTTGGCAGATGTCATGGACAAAAGGATTGACTCTCTGCTTAAGAAAACGTGGGACTCGGCTATCGGCAATCTAAAGCCTGAAATGGCAGTTACAGTTGTGGCTCGCAATTTAGAGCACTGGCTCTCACAGATCCAACAACATATTGAGGCAGGCACAGATAAGGAAACCATTCTGTCGTCCTTCCCTACTATGCTGCGAGGGATCGCTTACATAGCAGATGCCTCTGCTGAGTCCGTCCGCATGTCAGGCAGAACGGCGGCTCTAGCCAATTCGGCCAGAAGGGCCCTCTGGCTAAAAACGTGGCCAGGGGATAATGCCTCCAAGATAAAACTGTGGGATACCCCTGACGGGGGACCTCCTTTTTGGCCCAGGGCTAGAGACTGTTCTAGACCGGACAGCGGACAGGAAAAAATCCTTTCCCTTTTTAAACGGAAAACCCCCGTACAAACAAAAAAGGGGTTTCGTCCGCAAGGGCGTAGGGAAACCCCTAAACCAGAGGGGAAAAAGAAAACCTGGCCCCAAAAAGGCAGGGGCAGAGGAGGGGCGATTTTTCGCCATCCTGTCCAGCCCCGTAAAACCCAGTGACATTCCAGCTACAGTGGGAGGAAGACTGGGGGCCTTTCTACCACAGTGGGAGACAATATCCCCCAATCAATTTATTTAAGGGTAATAAGGGGGTACCTCTTGGAATTCTTAAGACCACCCCCTCAAAGGCTCCTTGTCACGCATCTACCCAGGTGCATGGTAAAGGCCGAGGCCTTGCTAGAAGCTCTGAGGGAATTGGAGAATCAGGATGTTATTCTCAGGGTCCCAAAAGCAGAAGAGGGAAGGGGGTTTTATTCTCACATCTTCGTAGTAAAAAAACCCTCAGGAAAGTTCAGATTTATTCTGTACTTAAAGCCCCTGAACGCTTCAGTGACATACAAAAGATTCCGCATGGAGTCGATCTTTTCAGTAAGGGCTCTTCTGCCCCGCAACTGTTTCATGGTATCTCTGGACCTAAGGGACGCGTATTTACACATCCCTTAAGTGGAGGCCTCGCAGAAGTTTCTACGCCTTGCCATAGATTTAGGGGGAGAAACAGTACATTTTCAGTTTCAGGCCCTGCAGAAGCCATGGCCTTTCTTCGGCTCCAAGGGATATGTATAATAGCCTACCTGGACGACCTGCTTTTATTTGCAGCGTCCCCAACACAGTTGGTCAAGGATCTCGATCTAACCAAAGGGGTCCTTACAGACCTGGGGTGGCTTCTGAACTTGGAAAAGTCCAGCCTGATCCCCTCACAACAGATCTCCTATCTAGGTTTCCTGTTGGACTCAACACCGTTGAGAGTTTTTCTACCAAGAGAAAAGGTACAAAAGCTGGACAGAGCGGTGGCCTCTCTATAGAGCAACCAGCTGGTTTCCATAAGGGTTCTGATGTCAGTATTGGGTCTCCTTACATCTACCCTCCCAGCAGTGCAGTGGGCAGGGCTACATTTTCGTCCCCTACAGACCTTCATCCTAGGGGTGTGGGACCACAGTCAGGAGGCTCTAGACACCCTAGTACATATTCCACACCAAGTAAAGAGATCCCTCTGGTGGTGGAGGAAAGTGACGAATCTGTCGCAAGGGCGTCTGTGGCTCATCCCGGTTTCTCGGGTAGTGACCACAGATGCAAGTGGAAAAGGCTGGGGGGCACATTTGGGTTCCCTTCTAGCCCAGGGCACTTGGGAGGACAGCGAGTTGACTCGATCGTCCAACTGGAAAGAATTGAGGGCAGTGGGACTAGCCCTCAGATTCTTCAAAAAAGAGCTCTGGGGTCACCACATTGAGGTGCGGTCGGACAACTCCTCCATAGTGGCCTATTTAAACAAGCAGGGTGGCACGAGAAGCGGAGCCCTGTTGTCTTTAGCGACAGAGATCCTGAGCTGGGCCGAGACCTACACCCTTTCGCTCTCAGCAGTTTTCCTGAGGGGAGAGAAAAACGTGGTAGCAGACTTTCTCAGCCGAAAGAGGCTGAGGGAGGGCGATTGAAAACCTCCTGGTTGAGAACCCAATCTCATAATAAAGAGATGGGGTTCTCCAGAGGTGGACTTTTTTGCGTCCAGAAACAATGCAAAAACCCCCTGTTTTTTCTCCCTGAGAAGGGGAGAGTGAGCCTTAGGTGTGGACGCCTTGAACCAGAATTGGCACTTCAGAACTTGCTATGCCTTCCCACCTCCAGCATTGTTGCCAGCAGTTCAGAGAAAGTTTCAAATGGAAAACACATCTCTGATTCTGGTGGCACCGCATTGGCCCAAGAGAGCATGGTTCTCAATGCTAAAGCAGTTGGCGGTAGAACCTCCCCTACTCTTGCCCCCTCGGGGCGATCTCCTCTCTCAGGGGCCAGTCCTCTGCCCACGAGTACGCCAGTGGAAGTTAGCGGCCTGGCTACTGAGGAGGAGGTTTATTAAAATCTAAAGGATTTTCAGAGAGACTAGTTTCTACCCTCCTGGACAGTAGGAAAAAGGAAACTCGCCAGATCTATGAAAAGGTCTGGTTACGTTTCAACAAGTGGTGCGCAGAGAGCTCTTTCCCAGTACGGAGCTCCTCCGCAGTTTTGGAATTTTTACAATGTGGGGCAGATAAAGGCTTATCCATTAGTACCGTTAGGGGTCAAGTATCAGCCCTCAGTGTTTATTTGGAAGATCATTTGGCTGCCAACCCATGGGTAGTCAGGTTCTTTAGGGCCCTGTCCAGACAGAGACCGGTCCAGGGTCTGTCCTTTCCCAGATGGGATTTATCTTTAGTTTTGCAGAGCTTAACTGGACCCCCCTTGAGCCTTTAAAGGAGTGTTTTCTGAGAGAGCTTAATCTGAAGACAGTGTTTCTGGTAGCAGTAACAACTGCCAGGAGGGTCAGTGAGATGGAGGCCTTATCAGTCAGGGCTCCCTTTTGCGTTATTTTTCCGGACCGGATAGTTTTAAAGACCGATCCGGCCTTTTTGCCGAAAGTGGCATCCAGCTTTCATAGAAGCCAGGAAATTGTTTTGCCCTCTTTTTGTCCCAATCCCTCTGGCGAGAAGGAACTAAAATTTCATTATTTGGATGTTAGGAGATGTATCCTACACTATTTAGAACTGACCAAGACATTCAGAAGGTCAGACTCCTTATTTGTTTTGTTTTCCGGGGCCAGAAAAGGTTGTAAAGCGTCCCGACGCACTATTGCTAGATGGCTCAGAGTAGCCATCGAGCAGGCTTATTCAGTTGCAGGGAAAGAAATCCCAGTGGGTATTAAAGCACACTCTACTAGAGCTATGGCAGCCTCCCAGGCAGAAAGAGCGGGAGCAACGCCAGAACAGATTTGCAGAGCAGCAACATGGTCCAGCTACTCCACTTTCGTAAAACACTACAGAGTGGATCTGGTGTCGGCAGGTGAGCAGACCTTTGGGCGAAAGGTTTTTGCAAGCTGTAGTCCCACCCTAACTGGTAAGTGCTCGTTTATCCTCTCATAGTGGCTGTCCTGAAAGACGATTAGGGAAAATTAGAGTTACGCTTACCGGTAACGTCTTTTCCAGTAGTCTTTCAGGACAGCCCTAGTTCCCACCTGAAAATTGGGGGGAGTCTTACAAAAGACCAGAGCGCAGCAAGATAATGGTATTTGATAAATATGTTATTAATGTGTTCTTGTGTCTCCCCAGCTGGCCGGAGGTAATCTCGATATAAACTGAGGTCCGGCAGGGGAAGTAAGAATTTATGGGCTGGCGCAGTGTTTCCAGAGGAAGAGGAGGAGTCTATCTCTCATAGTGGCTGTCCTGAAAGACTACTGGAAAAGACGTTACCGGTAAGCGTAACTCTAATTTTTTGGCCCAAAAGCAAAATGCTATGTGGCGGCAAACGAACACTGCACATCACCCTAAACATGCCATCCCCACCGTGAAACATGATGGTGGCAGCATCATCTTGTGGGGGTGCTTTTCTTCAGCAGAGACAGGGAAGCTGGTAAAAGTTGATGGGGGGGGGAATAGATGGTGCCAAATACAGGTCAATCTAATGCCGCGTACACACGACCGGACTTTCCGTCAGAACAAACTCTGATGGACTTTCTGACAGAGTTCCGATCAAACGGACTTGCCTACACACAATCACACCAAAGTCTGTTTCGAATGCGATGACGTACAACGGGACTAGAAAAGGAAGTAGCCAATAGCTGCCCTTGCGTCGGATTTGGTCCATCGGACTAGCATACAGACGAATGGTTTTCCCGATAGGAATTGATTCCGTTGGAAAGATTTAAAACTTGTTTTATTTCTAGGTCCGTCAGACTTTAAAAAAAAAAGGTCAGCTGAAGCCCAAACACGATCAGGGCATCCGATGAAATGATTCCGTCGGACCTTATCTCCCGGAAAATCTGGTTGTGTGTAAGCAGCATTAGAAGAAAACCTGTGAGTCTGCAAAAGTCTTGAGACTGGGGCGGAGGTTTAAATTCCAGCAGGACAAGGACCCTAAGGGCCGGTTCACACTGCGAGGCGAGGCGAGGCGACACGGCTCGCCTCGCCTTGCTCCCGCATGTCGCCCCCATTCAGTACTATGGAACCGTTCTGAGAGGAGCGACTCGAGTCGCTCCGACTCAGAAAAAAGGTTCCTGTACTACTTCGGGGCGACTTCGGGGGCGACTTGCATTGACTTCTATACAGAAGTCCTCTGCAAGTCGCCGCTGAGCTCCCCGCAAGTCGCGGCGAGGTAAGTCGGAGACGCCTCGCCGCGGCTCGCTGTGTGAACCGGCCCTTAACATACAGCCAGAACTACAATGGAATGGTTTAAATCAAAGCATATTCATGTGTTAAATTGGCCCAGTCAACGTCCAGACCTAAATCCAATTGAGAATCTGTGGCAAGACTTGAAAATTGCTGTTGATGCTCCCTATCCAATCCGACAGAGCTTGAGTTATTTTGCAAAGAAAAATGGGCAAATATATTACAAAGTATTGACTAGGGGGGCTGAATACATATGCATGCCACACTTTTCACATGTTTGTAAAAAAAATTGAAAAACATTTATCAATTGCCTTCCATTTCACAATTATGTCTCCGTTTAAGAAATCTTTCTTCCTTTTAACATTAAAGTAGAATTTAAGGCAAAACTTTTTTTTTTTTTTTTTTTTTTGTTAGCGTAAGGGAGGTTTTTTTTTTGCTTTGTCTTGGTTTTTTGTTTTCTTACCCTCCAGTGTCCTTTTTGTGGAGATTTTTCTTCACAGTCCCATAGTCAGAACAGGAAAGGAGTGAAATGTGAGGAAATCCTTGGTTCTCACCAGAGCTAGTGTCCCCATTGGAAGATTTGCTCTCTATTTCTGTTCTGTTGACCACACAGGATTTTGAAATTTCTTTCTTTCTGTGATAAAGGTAAACAAATGGCGAGGGCGGGTCTCCATAACAGGGACACAAGACATCAATAAAAACCTAACAGGGGTTCAAATCTTTAACTCTCTCAAAACAAAAAACGAAAGTTTTTCCTAATTGCAACAAGGAGGAAGAAATCTGCATAAATTTAGTGCAACAATGAGATCAGATCAAATTGGGCTTGTTTAAACATTGGCAATATTGGCACCAATTTCACAGGTTTGCATTCACAAAATTCCCGACTGACATTGCACATGCTTGTAGAGCAAATGTGCATTCCGTGTGTCAGCTGGAACCTGGATAAAAATGGGGAAGCGTAGTTTTGTTTTTTACGTGACCACTTAAGGACCAAGCCTCTTTCTGAGATTTGTTGTTTTCTAGCTAAAAAATAACTGTTTCTAACTTGTAAATTTCTTAGAACCCCCAAACATTATAAATATTTTTTTCTAACACCCTAGACAATAAAATGGCAGTCGTTGCAATATTTTCTGTCACACCGTATTTGTGCAGCGGTCCTACAAGTGCACTTGTTTGGAAAAAATACTTTTTTGAATTAAGACAACAGTAAAGTTAGACCAATTTTTATATTGTGAAAGATGTTACGCTCAGTAAATTGATACTCAACATGTCACACTTCAAAATTGCACCCACTCGTGGAATGGTGACAAACTTTTACCCTTAAAAAAATCTCCATGGGCTTAGTTTAAAAGATTGTACAGGTTGCATGTTTTGTGTTAGAGGAGGTCTAGGACTAGAATTATTGCTCTTGCTCTACCGATCATGGTGATAACTCACGTGTGTGGTTTTAACAGTTCATATGCGGGCGTTACTTGCGTATGCTTGGCGGGACGGGGAGCGTTTTAATGTTTTTTTTCCTTATTTATTTTACCTTTTTAATTTTTACACGGTTCTTAAAAAAAAAAAAAGACTTTCATCCCTATTATAAGTTAAATTAAACATCCTTTATAATAGAAAAAAAGCATCACAGGTTCTCTTAAATATGAGATCTGGGGTGAAAAAAAAAAACTCAGATCTCATATTCATGCTAAAATGCTGATAAAAAAAACTATAATTTGAAAGAAGAAAAAAAATGGCCCTTTTAAGAACTATGGGCGGAAGTGACGTTTTGACGTCGCTTCCGCCCTGCAATGGTATGGACACGGGTGGGGGGCCATCTTCCCCTCACTCGTCTTCATACCCAGGAAGGAGAAGGATCCGATCGTCGCCACCGGTAAGCGGCAGAGGGCTCCGATAATCCGCCACAGAGACCACTATTATTAAAAACCGGACGGCCTGCTGAAGAGGATACCAGGGTTATGGCAGCAAGCTGCTGCCATAACAAAGATATCTCTCTTAAAAGATAGGATTTATATCAGCATGCGGCAGTCTGGAAGTGGTTAAGTTACCTTTGCTATGCACTTCTGCAGCAGCAAATCCTATATACAAGTAAATGTTGCAGTGAGGAGGTGGTGCAGGGAATGCAGGACGGTTTAATAATGGACCATACTGAAAATTCTGGTGATGTCGTCATGTCTGAGGATTTGGGACTGCTATTCAGGTAACCTTATGTCACCCTTCTTACCACCACCTCCCAATCTGAAACAATCCTCTCCTCCCAGCAGGCCTTTAACAACCGAGAGAGTTCATGTGGTGGTCGTCCAATTGATTCACGCATGTTCACCATTTTTTTTTTTTTAAATCGGCTCTCGGATGCCGGCACTGCCCCCGAAAGGTATGTGGCAGCAGAGGGGGAGGAAGCAAACAAGCAGAGCATCCCCTTTTGGGTGGAGCTGTGCTTTAAGAGGGCATTGGCCCACATGCAAAACACCTACAGCGATGGATGTGTTGGAGGCTGTGGCCAAAGCGGAAATCCTCCCCAATATAGTTGGTCCTGTCCACGATTGGTCATATTTTGGTCCAGGGTCTTTGGACTAATTGTATACACTGTTCCACCTACATATCTGAAAAGATTCCAAATTGGTCCTGTTGCACTGCCTGATTCAGGGCCTTGTTTCTTACCTACAGAAGCTGGCACCTACCCATTTCTGCCCGCCAAAACAAACCATAGCCAGGGCATGGGAGAAACCTTCCTTTTTCGTTTTGCCGTAGTCAAGGACCATATGACCACTTTGTTGGTCAACGAAAGTATGTCTGGCGTTTAAGGCTACTCTCATTCTAAATTTCTTTCCCTTTTTTTTTTTTTCTCTCCTCCCTCCACATATTTTAGTGTTCTTTCCTCCCTCTTATTTTTTTTTTTTTTCCCAATATTTGCTAGTTGTTGAACAAAAAAAAAAATCATCATCCATAGATAAATAGTTTAGAGCTACACAGGAGATCTTTAGTAACTTATTCACTGGTAACTAAATTTGCTGACTTATCAGTAGGTGTAGCAAGTGATTGTATCTCCCTTGAAGCATACTGTGTCAATAGAAATCTGAAATAGGGTCATATGGGTGTTTTACCAATGCAGCTGTTTGGTTTTTGAATTAACATGATTCCACATTTAGATTATTTGTATAGTGCCTTCGTTTTGATACAATCTGTCTAACTATTACTGTCTGGTGCAGGAACATCTGCAGTTTCCATCTGACATTACTGATGTATCTGAACATGCAAAGGATCTCATTAAGCAACTCATATGCCGGCAAGAGAAACGCCTTGGAAGAGGTGGTGTCAGTGATTTTAAGAAACACCCATTCTTTAGCGGAGTAGATTGGGATAAATTACATACTGCTGTTCCACCCTACATCCCTGAGGTTGACAACCCAGCAGACACCTCCAACTTTGATGTGGATGATGATTCTTTAAAAAGTTCGGTTGGTGATGATTTCCTGTTTATATGTTCAATTTCTATGCTAGCTAAAAAAAAAAAAGAAAAAAAAATTAAGCTCATGTTAAATGTGCCAGGTCTATGATGATATTTCAGATGGCATAAAATAAATAAAGGGCTTTAATGCAGAATAGAAATGCATGCAACAGATTTTTTTCCCCCTAAAATGTAATTAAGGGCAAAACCTATTTTTTGTTATCCTTCCTGTTAAGTTTACAGACAAAAATAAGGGAAGAGAAATTTCCCTAATACATGGAAGTGTTTATATCCTAGATTATGCAAAACGGGGTTGGAGGGTGGTTTTGGCATTCAACATAGTTTTTACAGCCATGTGAAATTTGTGCGAATTTTTATTTATTTTTTTATCACAAGATTATATAGCTATGCCTACTCAAATGCATTTTATATATTGCTGCAAATATTAATATATAAACCAACTAACATTTTATAAAGTAGATATGACTTTACATTTCTCCAGGAAACATTACCTCCAAATAACCTTAATGGGTTTTCTGCTCATCTTCTGCCTTTTGTGGGATTCACATTTACATCCAACTGGTAAGTATACAAGACTGATTATGTGGCTAATCACTGAAGGTAATTTTATTTTCTATGAGAAATATGGATCTGCCATTGCAATTTCCACGTGGTCTTTTTTTCTGCAAATACCAGTGGCCTGGTTGTGATGGGCAGTGTAAAGGAGCTTTAATAATTTAAAGAATTGATGTTCACAAAATCTTTCCTCTGCTTCAAGAATCTGAGTCTTTTCTCTGGTTTCTTCTGAGTGCCAGTCTGTGGCGATCTGGATTTGTCGGAGTGGGATGACGTAACTCCAGAACATGCGCTGGAGTTCGGTCATTCCGGCACACAAGCACTTTTCCCCCAATGTAAACTGAAATGTGCAGGTGCAGCTTTAAAGAGGACTACGGACAGGCAGGTAAGTTTTTATTTAATTGCAGAAGAGACATTGCAAGTCTTTTTGCAATAAAGAACCTCCCTGCTCACGTTGTTTAAAATGTGGTTCCGCTTTAATGTAGGTAATTTGTAATTAAGACGTGCTCTCCATTAAGTAAATCCAATGAAATCAATATGGTACCTTTTTTAATAAGCCTAAATCAATAACTTTATGTGCCAAATTAAAGTGCTAGTGCATAATCATATATAAATTATTCTATCCACAAAAAACAATCCTTCAATAAAATTAATCTGTGCTGTTCATAAAGTCAGTTACAATATAAAGTGCTATTTCCTAAACTAAATGCATAGCCCTCTGATGTCCTTATCTAGTTGAAACTCATACGTGTAGAGGCAAGCGCGTCCCTTCAGGTCTGCATAACAAATAGATGCAGTGATGGTGTAAACTAACTGGTAGATAGTTCCAGGGTGCCGGGAGGGCACTGATAACGGAGTGTCATTTACATTTTTTTTATGGCTTTTAATAAAGATGATATACACTGAGACCCTCTGTTTGATCCTCTTTCCCCTGAATTAGTAATAAGCTGAGGCTTTGTGAAGTAAACTATAGGCAAAGGACCAGCAGCCACGCACATCGCTGTGGGAAATCTTAATTTGAACTCTTTTGATATAAGCTAGATGGGGGGGTCACCTCCACTTGAGTTTAAACCCATTGAGGTTGGGGCACATTCAACTGCACAGTGGAGTGTTGGCGGTGATGGGCACTTTATGAAGAAAATCGTCACTTCACATGAGTTTAGAGCACTAGCACTTTTAACAAGAGGATTTCTTGTTCATCACTATGGACTTTACTGATTTATTTGATTGCAAGAGATATGAATTTGTAAAGTGATATTTAGTTTAAGCACTATCACTTTATGTTGTCACTGACTTTAGGCACAGATTAATTTTATTGAAGGATTGTTTATGGATATAGTAGTTTATGGCTAATTATGCATTAGCACTTTAATTTGGCACATAAGGTTATTTATTTTCTGTTTATGAAGGTACCATATTGATTTTCATTGGATTTCATTAGGTTTACTTAATAGCGAGCACGTTTAAATTACAAATTGGCTAACTATACATCGAGAGGATGCAGTTGCCCACAGGCAACATTTATAGATTGTTGCGCAGGTAATACCAGCTTCCTATCTTCCACTTTTATTTAGGGCAAATGGGAGACAGAAGGGGGTCAACTTCAGGCCAGAAACCTTTCTAAAGGAATGCAGATGGAACGTGGACATTTTTTAAACCGGTTTCAAACATGGGTGGAATGCATGCTGCATATACCTATCTAAACAAACGTAGTACTTTGAGTGACTGACCTAAAGGGGGGGGGGATATGCAGAGAAGGAAAGTCAAAAGTTCTTATCTGCTTGCTTTTTCTGGATTACGGACTCCAGGTGTAAAGATAAAGTGCAGCAGTCCGTATGCGCTACCTGTTATGGATAATGTTAGATATTTTAGCAGCCACTCACATCTGCACAGGTGTCCCCACGTGTATACAGAGAATTAAATAAAAATATGTGGCGCTTTGCTTACAATGTTGAAATTTCCAAACAAAAATAGAGTCTCAATGTTGTAAAAAAAAAAAAAAAAATTTGCAAATGTGTGTATCTTTCAGTAGCTAAACAATTTCCATGGGTATTTTTTCAATTTAAAATGTATGATCTTTCTACTATTTAAAAGTGCTCTGTGCTACATGAAGTGCATTAAAATGCATATGCTGTATGTAAAACTTCATATATATATCTATATATTATATATAAACCTGCACTCAGACACTATCATGAATCTGAACATAATTCTTTAAGATGCAAAGAAACTCCATTCATATAACATCTGTGTTTAAAAGTGTAAACAATCCGTTCAATTAAAATGTGATTGTACCTATATTGCCCCAAAAAGTAGTTGTATAGTTCCAAAAAATCCTTAATGCAAAAAAGTGAAATTTTTCTTTTATAATAGTGTCTCCCAAAGTAATGATATTCACCTTGTGTATTCAAATGTGAGGGTGGCAGCTCCCCTTGTGATGTGGGGGCTTGATCATTATTCTCATATAGCTCAAGCACACTTGTTGGCATGTCTCTCCTCTGTGTTGGTAGTGCCGTTGGTCTGCCAGCGTATGTCCTCTCCAATCACTCTCCAATTTGCTCCCACATTAGGTCATATATAGAAAGAGAAATCTCCCATATTTTAAAACCATTATTTTATTAAATACAACAATGTATCACTCAATTTGATTCAGAACAATCAGTAAGCTCTGTGTATAAAAACTCCATGACTCTGGGATCAAGCTTCACTCAACTCCTCCCTATGCGCTACGTCAAAGCACACCTGACTTCATCAGGGGTAGGGGTCGGGAAAATTCCATTAATCTATTTATAACACTTGGCTGTCTCCATGAATGCAAATCTGTATTGATATAACTATACGTCACTTCTCATATTAATCCAGCCTTCTCTATCGGGTATATCTCGCTACTCTTCCTCTTCAACATCAAACAAATAAACAAAACAATTGTGTAAAGGAAACTTTGCATATATAAAGAACTGCTAATTGGCTTGTGGTAACTCTGCTATACCTTGCTAGCACATTGCCATATTATTTTGCATACGTAAAGGATATCCATTAAATATTGGTAATCCCATAAATAAAGTCCCCCCCCCCCCCCCCCAATCTAATGTTGCTTAATTGCCTAAACTTTAATGGGATAAATAACATGGACTGGAGAAATAAGTCAGTATATTAAATACAGAATGCTGTGTCTCCTCTGAAGAGGGATATATTTGTAAATCCTCTGAAGGGTGATAAAGATTCTAAACTTTGGACATTAGTAAATGCCATAAATTAAAATACCTTTTTATAATAAAAGTAGTAAAGCAAACGCAAATAAGATACAATATTATGTATAAAATGAATACAAAAATTGGAATATATCCATCAAAGGGTTTTATTTACTAATGGTCCCTATTAGTATGATATAATGGTGTTTTGTTTTGGGAACATAATCTTCTCTGTAATATAAATATTAATATATATAAATATGTTTACACATTTGCAGTTGCCGGCCACTGAGTCTTCTACGAGGGTCATAGTTACACTGGATATTGAAAAAGCTTTTGACTCTGTGGCCTGGCAGTTTATGTCCTTAGTTTTGGAGGCCATGGGTTTTGGAGTGGGATTTTGTAATTGGATACATATTTTATATAAGGAGCCCTTGGCGCAGATTAAGCTGGGTGGCGCCCTGTCAGAGCCCTTTGCTGTTAGGAGAGGAACGCGGCAGGGTTGTCCATTGTCACCGGCTCTGTTTGCCCTGGCAATGGAGCCACTCGCGTCGGCCCTCAGGAAAGCGGAGGGAGTTAGAGGGATACAGGTGGGTTCCATACAGGAGAAGGTAGCCTTATATGCAGATGACCTCATACTCTTTTTAAGTGACCCGGCCCAGTCTCTCAGGGAGACGCTACTTATTCTTTCTCACTTCACTGACTGTTCAGGGCTTGAGGTAAACTGGGATAAATCTCAAATTTTGTCAATAGACAGGGAAGCCAAGGCAGCTGCGGATCCCAACCTGCCACTCATGTGGACAGATACAATGAAATATTTGGGGATTTACATTTCCCCCTCTACCTCTGATTTTTGTGCCCTCAATCTGGATCCACTGGTGCGGCGGATGAGGACTAGACTGAAGGCATGGTCGCATCTCCCTCTCACCTTGATTGGGAGAATTAATTTATTTAAGATGAAGCTTTTGCCTGCTTTTCTCTATGTTCTCAGACATGCTCCAGTCTGGATTCCTAAAAAAATATTTCGCACAATAAATTCTCTTTTGGTGTCCTTTCTCTGGGGCGCTGGCCAGCCACGGTTTAAGCTCACGGTATTGCAGAGGCCTTGGGGGGAGGGTGGATTGGCTTGCCCGGATTTGCACTCCTACTATGTGGCGGCTCTTCTGACCCATGCTCATAATTGGCTGGTTTCAGACGAGTCCAATGCGGCGGTGGTCCTGGAAGCGGCGTGGTTGGGGTCGTATGAGGCACTAAGACACTTGGTGTATCGCGGTCTGCGAGCCCCTTTTCCTCTTACTGCTGCAATGAGGGCGGTTATAAGGGCATGGAAGGCTGCCAATCTGATGCGCCCCGTACCCTCGGGACACATCTCCCCGCATAGTCCTCTTTGGCTCAATCCGAATTTACCGGAATTTGGCTCTATTCCCGACCCTAGTGTATGGGCAAGCAGGGGTATTAAATATATTGATCAACTCTGTTTTGAGGGCAAAATTCAGACCTTTGACAGGCTGAAACAACAGTTTACACTGCCCAACTCACACTTATTCAGATACTTACAACTTAATCATGCCTTTCGAACGCAGTTTGGAAATGCCCCCGTCGCATTTTACCCCTTAAGGTTGGAATCTCTGCTCAGAGATGCTGATCTGTCCAAACCGTTGTCTGCTATCTACAAGGTATTACTCCCAGGTGTCCATACCGGTCTGGAACTCCAAAGGGCAAGGTGGGAGGCTGATTTTCCCTCCTTGGATACGGAGGACTGGGAAGATGTATGGGAGTATCCTTTCCTACAGTTAGTGTCAGCCAGAGATAGATTGGTGCAATTCAAAATAGTGCATAGGGTATATTACACTCCGCAACGTCTTCACAGAATCTATCCATCTGTCCCTGATTCTTGTTGGAGATGCAACTCACTTTCGGCGGATTTCATACACATGTTCTGGAGCTGTCCTCAGATAGCTGGGTTCTGGGTGGAGGTGACTAATTTTATTCTGGCGGTTACCACCGTTAACATACCTTTATCGGTCGAGATATGCCTCTTAGGACTGGTCGAGCCGCTGGCTCCACGCCGAGCGCTCAGAACACTCCTGGGCTTATTGCTGTACTATGCCCGTAAGTCGATTGTTCTCAAATGGAAGGCCCCGGTAGCCCCCTCTATTAATTTTTGGAAGCACTTAGTGAATACGGCTCTCCCTCTTTACAGGGCCACCTACCTTTCGCGAGGGTGTGGCACTAAATTTCATAAAGTATGGGGTATTTGGACGGAGTCGCGTGACACCAACGCTGACTTGAATCCGGACTGATGGAGTTTCATTAGTGATTAGGGGAAGAGTTCTAAGTTGTGTGATATTCATGTAACCTTGGGTCAGTATTTACGTGGGCAATGGGGGCTTGGTAGGTGAAGGGTGATGCATGCATATTTTATCCTGGGTCTGAGTGTGGACTGCGGTGGAGCATGGGCGAATTAAGTAACTGTCCTGAGTAATGTGCAGTGGTGCTGGAGCGTACAGGGGGAGGGGGGGGTTTTTCTTTTTTCTGTTTGGATGCACACGCCGGTGGCGGTGTATCGGGTGGGGGGAGGGGGAGGGTTATTTGGTTGTTCCCTGATTGTTTGACTCAGGGGGGGTTTGTAATAATCAGCCTGGGTATGCCCAATAGGCTGTAGGTTGTTTTATTGTTTTACTTGCAAATTAATAAAAATAATAAAAATAAAAAAAAATATATATAAATATATAATAATATTAATATATATAGTGTGTGTATGTAATATATATATATATATATATATATATATATATATATATATATGTATATGTATGTATGTGTATATATATATATATGTATATAGTGTGTGTGTATATATATGTATGTATATATATATATATATATATATATATATATATATATATATATATATATATATATATATATATATATATATATATATATATAGTGTGTGTGTATATATATATATGTATACACAGTGGTGTGAAAAAGTGTTTGCCCCCTTCCTCATTTCCTGTTCCTTTGCATTGTCTATAGTGTGTCACTATATTGTCACACTTAAGTGTTTCGGAACTTCAAACCAATTTAAACAATAGTCAAGGACAACACAAGTAAACACAAAATGCAATTTGTAAATGAAGGTGTTTATTATTAAAGGTGAAAAAAAATCCAAACCATCATGGCCCTGTGTGAAAAAGTGATTTCCCCCTAAACCTAATAACTGGTTGGGCCACCCTTAGCAGCAACAACTGCAACCAAGCGTTTGCGATAACGTGCAATGAGGCTTTTACAGCGTCCTGGAGGAATTTTGGCCCACTCATCTTTGCAGAATTGTCCTAATTCAGTTAATTCAGAGGGTTTTCGAGCATGAACGGCCTTTTTAAGGTCATACCACAACATCTCAATAGGATTCAGGTCAGGACTTTGGCTAGGCCACTCCAAAGTCTTCATTTTGTTTTTCTTCAGCCATTCGGTGGTGGACTTGGTGTGTTTTAGGATCATTGTCCTGCTGCAGAACCCAAGTTCGTTTCAGCTTGAGTACACAAACAGATGGTCGGACATTCTCCTTCAGGATCTCTTGGTAGACAGCAGAATTCATAGTTCCTTTTATCACGGCACATCTTCCAGGTCCTGAAGCAGCAAAACAGCCCCAGACCATCACGCTACCACCACCATATTTTACTGTTGGTATAATGTTCTTTTTATGAAATGCAGTGTTCCTTCCACGCCAGATCTACTTAGACACACACCTTCCAAAGAGTTCCACTTTTTGTCTCATCGGTCCACAGAATGTTGTCCCAAAAGTCTTGGGCATCATCAAGATGTGTTGTGGAGAAATTGAGACGAGCTTCGATGTTCTTTTTGCTCAGCAGTGGTTTGATCCTTGGAATTCTGCCATGCAGGCCATTTTTGCCCAGTCTTTTCCTAATGGTGGAGGCATGAACGCTGACCTTAACTGAGGCAAGTGAGGCCTGCAGTTCCTTGGACGTTGTTGTGGGGTCTTTTGTGACCTCTTGGATGAGTCGTCGCTGCGCTCTTGGGGTAATTTTGGGCGGCCGGCCACTCCTGGGAAGGTTCACCACTGTTCCATGTCTTCGCCATTTGTGGATAATGGCTCTCACTGTGGTTCGCTGGATTCCCAAAGCTTTGGAAATGGCTTTATAACCCTTTCCAGACTGATAGATCTCAATTACTTTCTTTCTCAATTGTTCCTGAATTTCTTTGGGTCTCGGCATGATGTGTAGCTTTTAAGGATCTTCTGGTGGACCTTACTGTGTCAAGCAGCTCCTATTTAAGTGATGCCTTGATTGTGAACAGGTGTGGCAATAATCAGGCCTGGGTGTGGCTAGAGAAATTGAACTCAGGTGTGGACAACCACAGTTATAGTATGTTTTAACAAGGGGGGCAATCACTTTTTCACACAGGGCCATGATGGTTTGGATTTTTTTTCACCTTTAATAATAAACACCTTCATTTACAAATTGCATTTTGTGTTTACTTGTGTTGTCCTTGACTATTGTTTAAATTGGTTTGATGTTCCGAAACACCATCGGACTAATGGACCATCGGCACTACCAACATGGAGGAGAGACATGCTCACAAGCATGCTTGATCTATATGGGAATATAGATCAAGCCCTGAGGTGAGCTGCCACCCTCGCATTTGAATATTAAGGTGGCTATCATTACTACAGGAGTTCAATGGGGGAGACAGTGTTCTAAAAGCAAAAAAGGAAAAATATCAGTTGATTTTTTTTTTTTTTTTTGAGACTATATAGTCACATTTAATTGAACTGATTGTTTGCACTTTCAGACACTGATGTGCTTTCACCAAATATATTGTATATGAATAGAATTTCTTTGTATTTTAAACATGGTAAATATCTATGTTCAGATACACAATAATAATGCACTTTATGTAGCACAGAGCACTTTTAATAGTAGGATTACGCATTTTGAGTTGAAAACCTACTCATGGAAATTGTTTATTTACTAAAAGATACACGCCTATTTTGCAACATTGATTTTGTTTAGAAGACTCAAGGTTTTGAAGTCGAACATCAGCATGATAGCCAGGCAACAAACATTTGCAGAATGAAAAGCCATCAATGGCAGACATTGGGGGTTATTTATGAAAGGCAAATCCACTTTGCACTTAAAGTGCACTTGGAAATGCAGTCGCTCTAAATCTAAGGGGTAGATCTAAAATGAGGGGAAGCTCTGCTGATTTTATCATCCAATCATGTGCAAGCTAAAATGGTGTTTATTTTCCTTGCATGTCCCCCTCGGATCTACAGAGCCTTTACTTCCAAGTGCACTTGCAGTGCAAAGTGGATTTTCCTTTAGTAAATAACCCCCACTGTGTCTTTCCTTTCAGTTTAGGTAAATGTTTAGGTTTCTTGACTTGTCCTGTGTTGTACGTACTTTTTGATGTGCTGGGTTATATTCTGCGCTTCTGCTTTTGCAATTGTGGTGGAAGACATTTTGGGTGTGTTATCTTTCAGGACAAGTAATGTTCAACTAACTACTTAGTTTTTTGGGGTTTTTTTTTTAGTTCATTTCACTTTAATTTCTCTTTTAAAATACAAATTTAGCTCCTTGTCAGACACTGGAACACTGATCGAATGTGTCAGTAATGGTGTAGGAACTAAACTGGGGCAAGAAAAAGATCAGTATCAAGGTGAGTACATGTGCATAATATTCTGAAAATCCTGTCTGAACCACACTGCATTCTGAATATTCAATGTTTTGTTTTTGAAGACCTCATGCAAAACACAATCAACAAAGATAATGAGATCCGCAGTTTGAAGACCGAAATAGGAGTTCTGCAAAAGAAGTTAGCAGGTAAGTACTGGATTCTACACAGACCAAAGAGCTGAATGTAATTTTTTAGAACCATCATGGCAAAGACATGAATTCTTATATACACCAAGCTTGCATTTTGTCTGATGGCACCATCCTTATTTAGGTAATGTAGTGAGTAGGGATGAGCTTCGTGTTCGAGTCGAACATACGTTCGACTCGAACATTGGCTGTTCGGCGAAGTCTGAACATTTTGGTCCGTTCGCTCCAAATTCGTGTGGCGCTCACGGCCCACAATGCACTGCGATGGCGCAGTGCATTGCTGGCTCATGATTGGCCAAGCATGCACTGTGACCCCGCATGCTTGGCCAATCGCAGCGCCAGCAGCGAGGAGAGCCATGATTGGCCACAGGCAGGATGCCTGTGGCCAATCATAGCTCAGGCTGTGGAGTGCACGCCCCACACTATATAAGGCCGCCAGCGCGGCGGCCTTGTGTAGTGTGTTGGCGTCTGAAGCAGTGGGTGTTCTGTGTACCTTCAACACAGTACACACCGATCGTTTTCGGCCGATTTTCGATCTTGCTGTTGTGTAGTGGTTATTGTCTGCGTGCCCTGACCGCAGTATACACCGCTATATTCACCTCACCTATATAGCTAGTGATCTATCTTTTATAATAGAGCTTGCAGTCAGTAGTGTTAGGAGAGTGCGTGCTGTCTGCGTGCTCTGTACCCAGTACATACCGCTATATCCACCTACATAGCTGTTCTCTATTTGAGCCCACTTGCCATCAGCAGGAGTTTTTGGAAGTTGTGTGTGCCTCCAGCACAGCACAGTATACATCTGTATATACCCCTTTATCTCTGGTGTTCTATAATAAAGGCATCTGCAGGAGTTAGTGGGTGTTGTGTGCCTCTAGCACAATATACACTACCCAACTGCTTTTTTATCAACTCCCTTCAGGCCATTACCATGTCTGGAAGGCCAGCAAGGAGAGGCAGACAGGCGCGAGCCGATAAGAGGGCAAGCAGGCTCTGTGTCTAGAGACAACAGTGCTGGTCGTGGACGCGGTGCATTGTCATCAGCGCTGGTCGTGGACGCGGTGCATTGTCATCAGCGCGTGGCCATGGGACACGCTTGTCCTTCTTTTCGGCAGCTGGACATGTTGAACCGCAACATGCCAACGACTTGGTAGAGTGGATGACCAAGCCCTCTTCATCCTCCTCATCCTCTCTCACCCAGTCTCAGGGTACTAGCAAAGCAGTTGCCAACGCATCGTCTTCCCTCCTCTCAATGTCATCATCAGTGACTCCTTCCCTAGACCCACCACGTCCTCCTGAGGAGTCTCCTGAACTCTTTGAGCACAGTGTTGGGTACATGCTCCAGGAGGATGCCCAGTGTTTTGTGGGCTCTGATGATGACACTCAGCTAGAGGAAGGCAGTAGCGTGAGCGCAGAGAGAGGGGATGCTCAAGAAGGACAGCAATCTGGCAGTCATGTTCCACAAGCTGCAGCATACTGCCAGGTTTGCTACAGCGATGAAGAGGGAGGGGATGATGAGGGCACTGACTCCACGTGGGTGCCTGGAAGGAGAGAGGAGGAGGAGGAGGAGGTGGAGGCACATGTCCAACGAGGCAGCATGCCCTCCGGGGGCCAGCTTAGGGGCAGCACACCGACTGAATCACACCGCAGAGCTCCGCCTGTGCAGAGCGCTGCCTCTGCGCGTTATTCTAAAAGTTCTTTGGTGTGGGCCTTTTTTGAGACGAGTGCATCAGATCGCACCGCTGCTATTTGCAACATATGTCTCAAGCGTATCTCACGTGGCCAAAACATCAGCCGCTTGGGCACCACATGCTTGACCAGACATAGGTTGACCTGCCATGCAGCTCGTTGGCAAGCGTACCTCAAAGACTCACACCAAAGAACAAAGCGGACTTCTCCTTGCTCCTCATCAGCTGGCATCTCCAACCCCACTAGACCTTCAGTCCTCTCTGAAACCTGCTCTGAGAGGAATGAAGGTGTAGAATTAGGTGTGTCACAGCCAAGTGCTTCCGGGAACTCTGCTAGCGGTACACCCACGTCCGATTATAGCAGGCAAATGTCCCTGCCCCAGCTGCTGGACCGGCGAAAGAAGTTCACTCCCAGCCATCCACATGCCCAGCGGTTGAATGCTAGCTTGGCTAAATTGCTAGCACTTCAACTGCTGCCTTTTCAGTTGGTAGACTCGGCCCCCTTCCGTGAGTTTGTACAATGTGCGGTTCCTCAGTGGCAGGTCCCCAAACGCCACTTTTTCTCACGGAAGGCGATTCCGGCTCTCTACTGGCATGTGGAAGGCAATGTCCTTGCCTCGCTGGACAGGGTGGTCAGCGGTAAGGTGCATATTACCGCTGACTCATGGTCCAGCAGGCATGGACAGGGACGTTACCTGTCTTTCACGGCCCATTGGGTCACTCTTCTGGCAGCTGGGAAGGATGCAGGACAAGGTGCAGTAGTGTTGGAGGTTGTTCCGCCACCACGCCTCCAAAATGCTACTATTGGTTGTGACACACCTCTCTCCTCCACCCCCTCCTCTTCTTCCTCCATGGCCTCTTCCAGTGCTCTGTTCTCAGAACCAGCGGTGCTCCGTAGGCGTTCCAGGGGCTACGCAAGTACGCAGGCAAAACTATGCCATGCCGTGCTTGCGCTGGTTTGTTTGGGGGACAGGAGCCACACTGGGGCGGATGTTTTGTCAGCTCTGCAGGGGCAGGCCGAGAGGTGGTTGACGCCACGCCAGCTTAAGCCAGGAATGGCGGTTTGCGACAATGGCACCAACCTCCTCTCCGCCCTCCGACAGGGACAACTGACCCATGTGCCCTGTGTAGCTCACGTCCTTAACCTGGTGGTGCAGCGGTTCTTGGGCAGGTACCCCGGCTTACAGGATGTCCTGAAGCAGGCCAGGAAAGTCTGTGTGCATTTCCGCCAATCATTTAATGCCTGTGCTCGGCTGGCTGAGCTCCAAAAGGAGTTGAACCTGCCCAAGAACCGCCTTATATGTGACATGCCCACCAGATGGAACTCAACGTTGGCCATGCTGCAGCGGCTGCACACGCAGCAGAGGGCCATCAATGAGTACCTGTGCGACTACGGCACCAGGACAGGGTCAGGGGAGCTCGGTTTTTTTCTCACCACGCCAGTGGGGCATGATCAGGGATGCATGCACTGTCCTGTCACTGTTTGAGGAGGCCACAAGGATGGTGAGCAGTGACAGTGCATGCATCAGTGACACTGTACCTCTTGTCCACCTCTTGGAGCATACGCTGCGTGGAATAATGGACAGGGCACTTGAGGCAGAACAGAGGCAGGAAGAGGAGGACTTCCTTGCCTCTCAAGGCCCCCTTTATCCAGACAGTGTTCCTGCTGTGCCACCCATCACACAGGAAGAGGATGAGGAGGAGGAGGAGGAGGAGGAGGATGATTGTGTCAGCATGGAGGTGGAGGCTGGCACTCGGCATCAGCAGCAGCAGTCATTTAGGGATGATTTACAGTCCCAAGAAACACGTGGACTTGTACGTGGCTGGGAGGAGGTAGCTGCGGATCATGTTGTCCTTAGTGACCCAGAGGACTCCGGACCGAATGCCTCAGCTAACCTACGCTGCATGGCCTCCCTGATCCTGCAAAGCCTGCGGAAGGATCCTCGTATTCTTCAGATCAAGGAGAGGGACCATTACTGGCTGGCCACTCTCCTTGATCCACGGTACAAGGGTAAGGTTGCCGACCTTATCTTGCCATCGCAGAGGGAGCAGAGGATGAGACATCTCCTGGAGGCCTTGCAGAAAGGTCTGTGCAACGCGTTCCCAGAGACTGGGAGGTTACAAACTCCTGGTCCTGGACAACGTGTTGCTGAGGCATCGGTCAGAAGGAGCGGTGGAGAAGGTGGCCGTCTGACTGATGCTTTCAGACAATTTTTTAGTCCACAGCCCCAAGGTATGATCGGTTCCAGCACCCATCGCCAGCGTCTGATTTACATGGTGCAGGAATACCTAGGGGCAAGGTCAGACTTGGACACCTTTCCCACCGAAAATCCTCTGGCTTACTGGGTCTTGAGGATGGATCACTGGCCAGAGCTTGCACAGTATGCAATTGAGCTACTGGCCTGTCCTGCATCCAGCGTTCTTTCGGAACGCACCTTCAGTGCTGCTGGTGGCTGTGTTACCGATCACAGGGTGCCCCTGTCCACCGAATCAGTTGATCGACTGACCTTCATCAAGATGAATCAGTATTGGATCACCCACAGCTACCAAGCACCTGAAGCTGATGTAACAGAATTTTTTTTTTTTTTAAATACCACATCCCTTCAAGACTGCCTATGCTGATGCTGAGTGACTGTCCTGTTATGTTGATTGTCTATCCTCTTCCTCCTCCGCTGATATGTTGGAAGAACATTTCTGGTTCTGGTTGATGCCATCAGCCCAATTTTTCTGCCCCTGTTTAACAGGGGCGTTTAAGTACAATTTTTGATGCAATGCTTTGCAGCAGGGCTAATTCCTGCAATAAAAATAGAGTATATGGGAGAGGTTGCAGTGTCGTGGCACCAGCAGCAGTGCCTAAGGCCAAATTTTTCTGCCCCTGTTTAACAGGGACATGTAATTACAATTCTTGATATAATATTTCACAGGAGGGCCCCTTCCTGTGCCCACCCAGAGTAACGGTGAGGAATTTTAGTGTTGTGGCACCAGCACCACAACCACCAAAGGTCAATTTTTCTACCACTGTTCAACAATGGCATGTAATTACAATTCTTGATATAATCGTTCACAGCAGGGCGCTCCAGCGCCCACCAAGAGTCACCAAGGGACAACCGGGTCCTCCGGTTTCCTCCCACAATCCAAAGACATGCAGGTAGGCTAATTGGCTTCTGTCCAAAATTGGCCCTAGTATATGAATGGGGACCTTGGATTATGGGCTCTTTGAGGGTAGGGACTGATGTGAGTGTGCAATGTACAGGGACAATTGTAGACACTCAGGTTGAACTGGATGGACTGGTGTCTTTATTCAACCTTACTAACTATGAAACTATGAAACTATGAAACTTTGAGGGCTTACAATGTTGTGGCAAAACCAACACCTTGTTCCGCCATTTCTGCAGAGCATATAGGGCAGGCCCCTACTTTCAAACATCCAATTTACAAACATCTCCTACTTGCAAACGGAAGGAGACAACAGCAAGTGAGATGAAAAAAGATGGACGACAAAACAAATTATACAGGGGTGATAACCCTTTACTATGTTTTCCAAAAAGCTTAAAAATAGTTTTTTTGACTGGAGCTACACTTTAAAAATGTACCAGTTGAGAATTACAAACGATTCAACTTAACACAACAAACCTACACAGTCCCTGTCTTGTTTGCACCGCCTGTATACTGCTGTTCTGAGTATATAGGGCCTGGGGGCCACACGCATTTCCTTTTTTTAATATGGGTACAGGGTTCCCCTTAATATGTGTACAAGACCCAAATAGGCTGGTAATGGGCAGGGAGGGCTACCCATGCCATTTTTCTCAATGATTTTCAACCATATTGCAGGAACCAGATATAACATTAAAACCGCAAGCAGTTTTAAATGGTGTTATTTCCGTTTAATGTCATTTTGTGCAGGGACTGTTCTAAACACGGGAAACACGTGGCACTTCACAGGCATACTACAGACACCCCCCAGGCACCATATTTAAAGGAATATTTCACTTTTTTTTTACTTTAATCGTCATTAAAATCAGTGCTCCCGCCAAAACTGCCATTTTAAAAAACATTTTAGGCATTGACCCATGTCCCCTGGGGCAGGAGCCAGGTCCCCAAACCCTTTTTAGGACAGTATCTTGCATATTAGCCGTTAAAATTAGCACTTTTCATTTTGACCGTTCGAGTCCCATAGACTTCAATGGGGTTCTAAAGTTCGTTTGAATTTGGGGTCCGTTCGAAAGTTCTGGTGCGAACCGAACCGGGGGGGTGTTCGGCTCATCCCTAGTAGTGAGACACAGAAAAGTACCCCTTGACTGTTTAGTGGTTGCTTTTATATCCACATTGTATTTTTAAATATGTTTAATTTGTTTTGGAATTTAAAATTTCCACCTCCCCTTTTTATGATTTAATGACCATAATACACAGACCAATAACTACTATAATTGTAGAAAATCTTATTTGTTCCATAGAAAAGTCCAAGGAGCAGGATTCTATTTCAGGAGCACATATCCAGTCCCTGGAGAAACAAGTGAAAACACTCAAACAAGAAAAAGATCGCTGTACTAAGGTAGACTTTAAAGTGGAACGTTTGTCAAAATAAAACAATGAAATATATAAAGCAGTCTGTCACCAGTACTAACCCTGCAGTGTGTTTTTTTTTATTTATTTTTTTCTCCCAGCTGTGATTTTGCAGATTTTTTCATTTGCTTTTCATAACCGTGTTGTCCCTCTGTGGACAAGGTAGGATAAGGAAGGACATGTAGTAGTTTTTAATGGACTGTTTGATCTACAACTGCCATGCTGCACATGTGATCAGTTATGACACCAGCCATTGGATGGTTTAACAGTTTGGTTAAATGCACAACCAATGGGAGTGTTACATTTCCGGCACTTGCTGGAAATGTAACTGTTTTTTTTAAACTGTTAAATGGATGGGTTTACTTCCACTTAAAAGCCCATCCTCCAGATCACACTTTACACGCAGTTTATTTTTTTTCCTTAAAAAAAAAAAAAAAGTTGCAACATAAAAGCTGACCATTGTAAGCACTTTGGCATTGTTAAATAGTTTGTCTCGACCCCTGAAACTCACATTTGTTTGACAGCTTGGTCTGCATGTAGATATGGAAAAACCATAAGCCATTGTAAGCATCCCAGCAGTGTTGTATAGTTGTCCTCACCTCTGTAACTGTCACTTTTGCTGAACAACTTTGGTCTGCATGTATATGAGTGGAAAATTATAAATACCCTTTTTATAGCTTTATAAATACAATCAGTACAGGTTTCAAACCCATACAGTTAGAGTGCAATATTTTTCACTATAGAGTTCATTTACAGTACATCTTTGACAGAAATGTGTTCCTTTGCCATCTCCTGAAAATGCTAGTGTGTCTTTCACAAACAAAAGTTTTCGGAGCACACTTACCAGCTATCCTGGAGGAAAAAAACAAAACTGCACTCTCTAACCTTTTGCCCTTTTAAAAGCAGAGGTTTAAGTTGCACACATTTGCAAATGTATGCGGCAGCTGCATTTCTTCGTCTCGGGCTCTCTGTATAGCAATGGATAAATTAATGCTTAACTAGGTGGAAGACAGAGGCCTAAGTGATCAAACACCACTGATTGCTTGGTTCTCAGTGCTCTGTGAGCAGAGAGCAGGTGATGTTCAGTCACTGCTGTCATGATTCCCCAGCCTGGATTGGCTCTGTGACATCAGCCGACAGCGGGCTTCAGCTGAAAACGGGCCACTGGAGTTGCTGGACGAACTGCACTCCTCTGAGCCACAGGAGAAGTACAGCCAACCAAGCTTTGGCTGTACTCCTTTTAAGCTTCCCTCAAAAATCCCCCTTATAAGTACAGCAGCAGTACAAAAGGCAGATTTAAAAATGTTTAATACTGGCACTGTACAAGCAGATAATTATACATAATTGTAGGCTTGCTATTTTTCTTTCCCCACCATTACCATTTTTACTAAGGGCAGATGAGTTCATCTCTCTTAATTCCTGGAGCTTTGAACTCTGGATCTGCCACCCGGAAGTCCCCTGATGACAGGATGCAGCTGTAAGGCCAGGGTGACAGGATGCAACTGTAAGACCAGAGGGACCTCACCAGTGCCTTCACAAACCAGAAATTAGAAAAAACGTAATTCTAAGTAAAGGCAAAAACATGTTTAGATAATCTTAAGATTTCATATTTGCATGTTGCTGTGACTTTTAGTGAAATGGGAATAGGTCCAGGGACACACTAGAAGTCCAGTAAGAACACAATGGCTGCTGAACCAGGGACATTGTGTCCCTTCACAAATTCCAGTGAGCAAGTTATACAAAAATGTCAACCCATCCAATTTTAAAACTAGCTTTTGAAGGAAGGTGCACTTGGAAGTGCACTGCAAAAAAAAAAAAAAATGCTTAAAACGGAGATGCTAGTTTCTTGGCTGTGTCTGGCTTCAGTACTTCTGTCTCTCCCACCAAGGACAAGCATATAGAAAAATATTCATAGTCACAATTTATTTGTTAGGTGTCAGTGTATCAAAGAATATTAAAGTTAAGGATTAGCAGGACAGCCAGGTAAATGGTATCTTCAAAATAACAGGCCATCAATGTGTGTGTGTGTGTGTATATGTATATATATATATATATATATATATATATGTATATATATATATGTATATATATATATATGTGTATATGTATATATATATATATATATATATATAAAAAATTCTCATGGCAGGTTCTTTGAATTCAATTATTTGAGATGAGGCTACTACTCTACATATGATCTTGTCCTTTTTTCAACTTAGGATCTCTCTGAAATGTTGGAGCAGCTGAAATCTCAAGGAATGGAACTTAGAGCGACTCTAGAGAAGCAAAGAAGACTGCAGGAGGAGCTGCATGCACTGGATGAGAAGTGTGAAGGGCTGAGTTCCCAAAATGGTCGTCTGTCTCGCAGGCTTAATGAAAAGGAAGATGAGACAGAGGCAGCAGTGGAGAAAGTGAGGCTGTTGAGAAAAGACTTGCAGAAAGCTGAAGCCAGTAGAAGAGAGGTGAGTGATGTGAATCTAAGTGGCTAGGCTTATCCTAAAAACAAAAGAAAAAAAAAAGAAGAAAAAAGTTTGAAGCGTTGTATGGAAGCATATGAACTTGTTTCATGAAAACTATATTAAGACCAAAGTAGAAAATTACATAGGAGTTGGTAGGTCAGCAGCGATTTGAGTATGTGAAAATTACATTGGCATGTAACGGATTAGAGGAGAGCAGAATGGTGCCTAGGAGCTGCTCAAACTGAGTTATTGGATATGCTATTAAACTAATATAACCTTGAGTTTTCTTTAACTCTGCCTCAAGCAATGGGCACCACCTTCTCATTTCCATTATTTGATGACCATATCGTTTGACTTGGCCAGAAGCTCTTTCTTTATTTTTTTTTATATTTTATTAGGCTGAATCATCAGCAGAAGATTTGGCCGTAGAACTGGAGAGGCAGAGAAAGCTGCGAGAGAGGAGTGAGGCTCAGGCTGTAGAGGATCTGGAAAGAGTAAAGGTAAGGCGCATGTGTTCCGATCTCTTCTGTAACATCTGTGTTGTGATAAATGATAAAAGCTATGTACTGCATATCTACATTAACTTTTGTTTAATTCCATTTGCCTATCTTGGTGTAGACACAGCAGACTGTTGCTTCACCTGTTATCAGTGGCTCAATTCATGTTTCTGAGATGACCCAGCTGAGAATGGAACTTGGAAGGAGGAGCCAGCAATTAGAGAGTGACCTTTGCCAGTTGCGGGAAGAGTTTGCACGTCGGGAAGCTGAACATGCCAATGAGACAAAAGTGCTCCGTAGAGAACTGGGGGAGAAGGATGCAGAACTGATCTCACTAAGACATGAGATGGAGGGAATGCAGGAGTCCATCGGAAAAACCAGACATGACAGGTAGCGTCACTACCTTCTCTTCACCAGAGTAACAATTTGAGCATTTTAAAAACGAGAAAAATGTAGATGTCCTAGGCAATCTGAGCAAGAATGGGAGACGATATCTGTCAAAACCAGGTACCAGATTCCCTCCCCCAAAAATAAATGTGGCGTAAGGGAGGAGTCTGAAAGCGGGAAGTTCTGCTTTAGGCTAATAGAACAAGAGTTGAGTATTGAGCTTTATTTGGGTGGGTCAGTTTGTGTCTGGCAGTAAAGAAAAGGTGTGGGGGGAGGCCTCCGACAACAAGGTAGGAGTTAAGGTGGGAGTGCGATTTAAATTTCAGGGTCTTTAGCTAATAGTCTAGTTGGATATCATTGGTTCTTTCAAAAGTATTGTGCTATTGTTGGTTGCCAACAGAAGTTTTCAATAAATGACTCCCACATGTCACAGAATTGATAGTCCATACAGAGTAGTCCATACAGAGTATGTACAATAGCTTTTTTTTTTAAATAGAAGGGGGGTTGAATAAATCAATTTTAGGGAGGATTCTTTGCCATAAGAGGCATAATAAAAAAAACAATTGTTTGCAACCTTTGCAGTTTGACTACAGGGATGTCTATGAATCAGAAAAATGCCCACTCCGGGGTGAAGGGGAGATAGTTGACTGGATGTAAGGTGGCATATCATACAACTGCAGTCCAAAATTGTTTGTACACATTTAAGAAACAGAAGGAAGATGCCCAAGAGGAGTGATTAGTGTGGGGATGTGTAGGAATGATGGTAGAATCGGAGCATCATAGTTGCATCATCAGTCTGGTTGGAAAAAAGACCATCCAGTTAAACCAATACAGTACATTGCAGATTTTATTCCTAGGATAGTCATAGGAATTTTTAGAATGTCATCCATCTGTAGCTGGGGGAAGGATTGTGCCAATTTATTGACTCAATTTGTCAAGGAAATATAATCCAGAGATTTAGGGCAGAAATTATCTAAATGTAAGATTTCTATCCTTATCTGGATCAGGGCTTGCTCAGAAGTGTGTCCAGTAAGTTTTTCCAGTCTTTTGGGGAGTGTTTTTTTTTTTCTTTTTTTTTTTTTAACCGTGAAGGTAAGCTGAGAATCTGCTTTTAAGAAGAGAAATTGGTTATTGGAGAAGTATGGATATACAGCATCTCCATGGCTGCCTTTTTAAGGGTGTTCATTTTTTGTTGGCGTTTACAAGGAATTTGATGTAGTCCTTGATGGTGTTTCAGGGTGGGGAACTCCTCTGGATTTTGGGAGTTCTGAGTTTTTCCACAAAGTTAGAAAAACGGATGTATGGTGAATTAACATATTATGGGTACGAATCTTATGCCACACAAGCCAGTTGGTATACAAGAGGATCCACAGTAACCTCTATAGGCAAAAGCTCTTTATGAATATGGAGGACGTACACCAGGTTGATGAGGGTTAACATGTACTGATCCCATTTCTGTATCATTTACACTGAAGTTCTGTGAACCCAGTCCCTTACGTATCTGGTGAGGGAGGCCAAGTTGTACAGTTAAGAGGTCTTTAAAACTGAGTTCTCCATTATTGGGAATTGTAAATGTGCAGGCCTATGATCTGCAACTGCCCTAGGCAGATTTTTGGAACCTCCTATAGCAGTGGCGGCTGGTCCACAAGGGGTGATGCCGCCCCCCCCCCCCCTCAGCCTGCACAATCAAACATGGCTATGCACTGTGCGGGGAGCCGGACCAACAGGTCTCTACCAGGTCCATCACCCCCTCACAAGCACATGATCAGAGACAGAGGCCCCAATTGGCGTGTTTTATGAGATACCAGCGAATCATCAACACTCTCCATCAGCTTCCTGTACTGGCCAATCAGGACAGGAGGCAGAGTTGGGACACAGCCTGTCAAACCCCTTTGTTTTGTTCTGCATGCTTGCAGGAATATTGCAGAGACGGTGATCTGTATAGGAGCTGAGCTGGAATTATGGAGCAAACTGTCAGAATACAATACACTGACTTCAGTTATAGGAACTTGTGACAGGCAGGCATGTTTTCTCCAATAACAGGTGGTGGTTGGTGCTCGTCTCTAGGGGAAAGCATCCTTATCTGGAGGGGCCCGCCCACGCCCCCCCCATAATCCTCCAGCACCAGCTGCGAGTAGTGTTTAAGATAAATAGGGAGGACCTGCATAGTGTAAAATAGTTTAGGGAATGCAACCATTTTTTATTAAACAGCCTCTGCTCATATTAGAGATATTAAATGCAACCAGTAGTAGTAATCCATAGTTTTGTGGGAGTGCAACAGTTGAGTGATAGATTTTGCTGTGAGGATTTTTAGGGAATGGATACTCCCAGGTAAGTCATTTTTGTCTCTACATTAAAAAAAGATTAGAACATGGGGGTTTGGTGCAGTTAGGTAAAGTGCTTTGGATTTGTCATAACTGATGATGTAACCAGAATTAAAGCCAGAAGATTTAGTAAGTGATGTATTGGGAGGTGAAGCTTTAGGGCAAGAGATGCATAAGAGCAGGTCATATGTGAAAGCTTCCATTTTAAGTTTTTAGGACTTTAAAGGTGGTTTGTTCTAGAAGTCTGAAAAGTGGGCCCAGTACTGTGTTGAAAATAGGAGACGGGTGACTGCCCTACCATAGGTATGGGGGATGAGAGTTTGATTATTGATCAGCTTTATATGGGGGGTTGTGATAGACATATTGGATAAAGGAGAAGAATCTTTATACAAAAGCTCTGGATGAGAGTATGTGATTTAAGAGGGACCATTTCATTTTATCAAAGGCCCTTTTGGTATCAAGGCTTAAAACAATCATAGAGAAGAGGAGAATGCAGTTTTGCTTGGACTATAGCGCCAATGGCAGTTGTATGCCCAAGGTAGAGTGTTTATTAAGAAGAAAGCCCAGTTGAACAGGGTTGAACAGTGTAGTATGAAGTTAGAATGCGATCTGACATAATTTTCCCTAATCGTCTTTCAGGACAGCCACTATGAGAGATAGACTCCTCCTCTTCCTCTGGAAACACTGCGCCAGCCCATAAATTCTTACTTCCCCTGCTGGACCTCAGTTATTAGTGTTTCCTCCGGCGGGGAGACACTGCAAGGAACCAGGCCCATCAGTCGGGGAGGCTGTGGCCGTTTTGTCGTTAAAGAACCCGGTTGAAAGAAGCAGGGGCTTCGTTTGGAGAAAGCTGGGTTCAAACCGTTTGAAACCAACGTCCGCGTGTCGGGCAGGTCAAACGGTTTACTTACCTCACCAGGTACTGCCACCCCTTCCGAGTCGAGCGCGGCTTCAGGTCGTGGGGGACTCCTATCGCGTCTACAGGGACGCAGCTGGCAAGCCATTCGGAAGATTTCCCTGTACAAGGGTACAGTCCGCCCCTTTTTTTCTTTGAACCGAGCGGGCCGAACGACGGGCGACGACGTATCCGGCGGAAACGAAGGCTTGACCTCGAATACGATCGACTTCCGGTTCCGGGTCGTGGAGCTGATAGGTGGGCCGGGCACAAGCTGGAGATGAGTTCGGAACGCGCACAGGCAGCGTGGAACTCTGTAGTAAGCAGCCACCTGCAGTCATGTCGGAAGCTGAGGCTCAAACGACAGACTCTATCTCCAGCATTCCTAAGGTAAGAGCACCCTGGGGAGGGGTACTCTCTATCTAGGATCCCCCCACCCCAATGTATGGTTCTATCATGGGGGGGGGGGGCAGACCCCCTGGGCGGCCAGGGGGGAGGGGAGGCTCAGATCCCTTCGTTTAAAAAAGGGTCTAGTGCACTCCCAGGGTTGTATCCCGAGCTTTTGATTGACTTTATCTTTTTCTGTTTTTTCTTTTTTTCCTTTTTTTTTTAGAAAGCTGCGGGAAAAAACTAGGTCTACGCATAGCTCTAAAAAGAAGTGTGCCTCCTGTAGGGACATTTTAGGGGAATCTTGGACCAAAGTGTTGTGCAAAGGCTGTATTGACTCCCTCGTTAGGGAAAGGGAATCTGAACAGGAGTCAGGACTAGCAGCTTCAGTCAAAGAGCTCTCGTCCACCTTCTCTTCTTTTAGGTCCCTTTTTGAAAAATTTCAGCTTCCCACGGGTCCATCTCCCCAGGATACAACCCCACCTCTAGCACAGTGTTCTGCTCCGGTCCAACCTGCTAGTACAGGGGGGACAGAGGTTGCAGGCCCTTCAGGGACAGGTAGGGAACTTCCAGACAGTTCCTCTTCCGATTCCCAGGAGGGTTCCGAGGGGGAGGACCAGGACGGGCCCAGGAAAGCCTCCAGATATAAATTATCCCTTGATGAGGTAGAGGACCTCTTAAAGGCAATTTATGCAACCCTCGGTATCCAGACGGATAAAAAGCCCCTAACCCTGCATGACCAAATGTATTCAGGTTTGGGGGAGACAAAAAGAAGGGTGTTTCCAGTGCACGAAGTTTCCGGTAGGATCCGGAGAGAAAACCCTTTTTATCTAGATCCCTCAAAAGAAGGTTCCCATTTTCAGAGGACCCGGCATGCCTTTGGAATAAAAATCCCAAATTGGATGCCGCTTTCTCCCAGGTCTCCAGACACACAGATTTGGCGTTTGAAGACATGGGGGCCTTGGCAGATGTCATGGACAAAAGGATTGACTCTCTGCTTAAAAAGACGTGGGACTCGGCTATCGGCAATCTAAAGCCTGAAATGGCAGTTACAGTTGTGGCTCGCAATTTAGAGCACTGGCTCTCACAGATCCAACAACATATTGAGGCAGGCACAGATAAGGAAACCATTCTGTCATCCTTCCCTACTATGCTGCGAGGGATCACTTACATAGCAGATGCCTCTGCTGAGTCCGTCCGCATGTTGGGCAGAACGGCGGCTCTAGCCAATTCGGCCAGAAGGGCCCTCTGGTTAAAAACATGGCCAGGGGATAATGCCTCCAAGATAAAGCTATGTGGGATACCCCTGACGGGGGACCTCCTTTTTGGCCCAGGGCTAGAGACTGTTCTAGACTGGACAGTGGACAGGAAAAAATCCTTTCCTCTTAAACGGAAAACCCCCGTACAAACTAAAAAGGGGTTTCATCCGCAGGGGCGTAGGGAAACCTCTAAACCAGAGGGGAAAAAGAAAACCTGGCCCCAAAAAGGCAGGGGCAGAGGGACGATTTTTCGCCCTCCTGTCCAGCCCCGTAAAACCCAGTGACATTCCAGCTACAGTGGGAGGAAGACTGGGGGCCTTTCTACCACAGTGGGAGACAATATCCCCCAATCAATTTATTTTAGGGGTAATAAGAAGGGGGTACCTCTTGGAATTCTTAAGACCACTCCCTCAAAGGCTCCTTGTCACGTATCTACCCAGGTGCATGGTAAAGGCCGAGGCCTTGCTAGAAGCTCTGAGGGAATTGGAGAATCAGGATGTTATTCTCAGGGTCCCAAAAGCAGAAGAGGGAAGGGGGTTTTATTCTCAATCTTCTTAGTGAAAAAACCCTCAGGGAAGTTCAGGTTGATTCTGAGCTTAAAGCCCCTGAATGCTTCAGTGACATACAAAAGATTCCGCATGGAATTTATCTTTTTCAGTGAAGGCGCTTCTGCCCCGCAACTGTTTCATGGTATCTCTGGACCTAAGGGACGCGTATTTACACATCCCTATAGCGGAAGCCTCGCAGAGTTTTCTACGCCTTGCCATAGATTTAGGGGGAGAAACAGTACACTTTCAGTTTCAGGCCCTGCCATTCGGGCTATCCTCTGCACCCCGCATTTTTACCAAGGTCCTGGCAGAAGCCATGGCCTTTCTTCGGCTCCAGGGGATATGTATAATAGCCTACCTGGACGACCTGCTTTTATTTGCAGCATCCCCAACACAGTTGGTCAAGGATCTCGATCTAACCAAAGGGGTCCTTACAGACCTGGGGTGGCTTCTGAACTTGGAAAAGTCCAGCCTGATCCCCTCACAACAGATCTCCTATCTAGGTTTCCTGTTGGACTCAACACTGTTGAGAGTTTTTCTACCAAGAGAAAAGGTACAAAAACTGGACAGAGCGGTGGCCTCTCTTCAGAGCAACCAGCTGGTTTCCATAAGGGTTCTGATGTCAGTAATGGGTCTCCTTACATCTACCCTCCCAGCAGTGCAGTGGCCAGGGCTACATTTTCGTCCCCTACAGACCTTCATCCTAGGGGTGTGGGACCACAGTCAGGAGGCTCTAGACACCCTAGTACATATTCCACACCAGGTAAAGAGATCCCTCTGGTGGTGGAGGAAAATGACAAATCTGTCGCAAGGGCGTCTGTGGCTCATCCCGGTTTCTCGGGTAGTAACCACAGATGCAAGTGGAAAAGGTTGGGGGGCACATTTGGGTTCCCTTCTAGCCCAGGGCACTTGGGAGGACGGCGAGTTGACTCGATCGTCCAACTGGAAAGAATTGAGGGCAGTGGGACTAGCCCTCAGATTCTTCAAAAAAGAGCTCCGGGGTCACCACATTCAGGTGCGGTCGGACAACTCTTCCGTAGTGGCCTATTTAAACAAGCAGGGTGGCACGAGAAGCGGAGCCCTGTTTTCTTTAGCGACAGAGATCCTGTCCTGGGCCGAAACCTACACCCTTTCGCTCTCAGCAGTTTTCCTGAGGGGAGAGAAAAACGTGGTAGCAGACTTTCTCAGCCGAAAGAGGCTGAGGGAGGGCGATTGGGTTCTCAACCAGGAGGTCTTCAATCTCATAATAAAGAGATGGGGGTCTCCAGAGGTGGACCTGTTCGAGTCCAAAAACAATGCAAAAACCCCCTGTTTTTTCTCCCTAAAAAGGGGAGAGGGAGCCTTAGGGGTGGACGCTTTGAGCCAGAATTGGCTCTTCAGAACTTGCTATGCCTTCCCACCTCCAGCGTTGTTGCCAGCAGTTCTGAGAAAGTTTCAGATGGAAAGCACATCTCTGATTCTGGTGGCTCCACATTGGCCCAAGAGAGCATGGTTCTCAATGCTAAAGCAGTTGGCGGTAGAACCTCCCTTACTCTTGCCCCCTCGGGACGATCTCCTCTCTCAGGGGCCAGTCCTCTGCCCACAGGTACGCCAGTGGAAGTTAGCGGCCTGGCTACTGAGGAGGGTTTATTAAAATCTAAAGTATTTTCAGAGAGACTAGTTTCTACCCTCCTGGACAGTAGGAAGAAGGAAACTCGCCAGATCTATGAAAAGGTCTGGTTGCGTTTCAACAAGTGGTGCGCAGAGAGCTCTTTCCCAGTACGGAGCTCCTTCGCAGTTTTGGAATTTTTACAATGAGGAGCAGATAAGGGTTTATCCATTAGCACCCTTAGGGGTCAAGTATCAGCCCTCAGTGTTTATTTAGAAGATCATTTGGCTGCCAACCCATGGGTAGTCAGGTTCTTTAGGGCCCTGTCCAGACAGAGACCGGTCCAGGGTCTGTCCTTTCCCAGATGGGATTTATCTTTAGTTTTGCAGAGCTTAACTGGACCCCCCTTGAGCCTTTAAAGGAGTGTTTTCTGAGAGAGCTTAATCTGAAGACAGTGTTTCTGGTAGCAGTAACAACTGCCAGGAGGGTCAGTGAGATGGAGGCCTTATCAGTCAGGGCTCCCTTTTGCGTTATTTTTCCAGACCGGATAGTTTTAAAGACCGATCCGGCCTTTTTGCCGAAAGTGGCATCCAGCTTTCATAGAAGCCAGGAAATTGTTTTGCCCTCTTTTTGTCCCAATCCCTCCGGTGAGAAGGAACTAAAATTTAATTATTTGGATGTTAGGAGATGTATCCTACACTATCTGGAACTGACCAAGACATTTAGAAGGTCAGATTCCTTATTTGTTTTGTTTTCCGGGGCCAGAAAAGGTTGTAAAGCGTCCCGGCGCACTATTGCTAGATGGCTCAGAGTAGCCGTCGAGCAGGCTTATTCAGTTGCAGGGAAAGAAATCCCAGTGGGTATTAAAGCACACTCCACTAGAGCTATGGCAGCCTCCCAGGCAGAAAGAGCGGGAGCAACGCCTGAGCAGATTTGCAGAGCAGCAACATGGTCCAGCTATTCCACTTTCGTAAAACACTACAGAGTGGATTTGGTGTCGGCAGGTGAGCAGACCCTTGGGCGAAAGGTTCTGCAAGCTGTAGTCCCACCCTAACTGGTAAGTGCTCGCTTATCCTCTCATAGTGGCTGTCCTGAAAGACGATTAGGGAAAATTAGAGTTACGCTTACCGGTAACGTCTTTTCCAGTAGTCTTTCAGGACAGCCCTAGTTCCCACCCGAAAATTGGGGGGAGTCTTACAAATGACCAGAGCGCAGCAAGATAATGGTATTTGATAAATATGTTATTAATGTGTTCTTGTGTCTCCCCAGCTGGCCGGAGGTATTCTCGATATAAACTGAGGTCCGGCAGGGGAAGTAAGAATTTATGGGCTGGCGCAGTGTTTCCAGAGGAAGAGGAGGAGTCTATCTCTCATAGTGGCTGTCCTGAAAGACTACTGGAAAAGACGTTACCGGTAAGCGTAACTCAAATTTTTGCTAATATTTTGTGCTAGGTAACAAGATCAGGTGGTAGGATTGAATGTGAGGTGGTTTCCCCTTTTTCAATATTTGATATAGGCTTTGTTGAACTTTAGAAACTGGGTGTTAGAGTTATAGAGATCTATTAGCGCAGGGGATATTTCAATGGATAGTTTATAAAGATTGTCTGAATATCCATCCAGTTCTTGGGTTTTGTTTGCTGAATATCTTATAGCTTGTTGAATTTCCATTGCAGTGATTGGGAAGTTAAGTTGACATTGATCAGGAGTTATGGGGCATATTTTTAAAGCAACGAATGTAACCTTTTGCCAAAAATGACTGATTTTTTTTTTTATGTTATCTGTATTTAAAGGTATTTGACAGGACTCCCCAAATTAACTGAGATTACCAGACACCTAATATCCTGGTAAATGTGTGAATAATTCATAACCAATCAATGTCATGGTTAATGCCATTCACTGCTTTAAAAATATGCCTTTATGTAAGCCTGTAAATGTTTCCCCTAGCTTTTACCCACTCACTGCCTGTAGTAGTGACTGGAGATAGAACCACAAATGTGGCGTACAGCAATAAAGTGATTACTGCCCCCAGTAGGGAAATAGACCACAAAACCTTAAACAGGTTCTAACCTTCAACCCCTTCACTCCTTTCATCCTATTCAATCCACACTAAAAGGCAGGAGTCTCAAGACTGAGTAAGCAAAAAGCAAGGCATCCAGCTGCTCAATATCAGATATTGAAAGTAGAGATGACTAAAACATCTTTAAGATCCAAGGATGGTGGCATTCATGCATATCTATGCTAGGTCCATGTTCATTTAAACCTGGCTTTGTAGACTGTTTCCCACTCCAGGGATGTGGTCTTGGCCCACCATTATCATGCACTCATGTTTACCTACATTTTTCTTATATCCTAGAGATGGTGTAATTTTTATAGGCAATATTAACTTAATTATTTTGCAATTAAATCAGTGCAAGAGCAAAAGAGGATGAACTTCAGGAAATCAAAAAGGCAAATGAACGGGAGAAGAATCAGCTGAAGGAAGAGAACAAGAAACTCAAGGAAGATCTGGAGAGGGTGAGACCTTGAAATTACTTTTATTGTCTTTTCCCAGTAGTACTACCTGTTGTTTTTTTTTTTTATCTGAAATACCTCATGTTTTAAGGTATGTTTCCCAGACCCCTACTCTTTTTGCCATTGCTCACAGACAACTACAGCTTCATTTAGACTTATCAAGAACAGTTTTCTAGGGGATCTGGGCCCCAGCTTGTCCACTTCTTATCTGCAAGATTGTTCCTGGCATGCTGTAAAAATTACTAGCACAATTTTTTCTTTTTTTTTTTTTCTTTGCAGATTACTGCTACATCGACAAGTTTGGCTGCCTCTCAAAGAAAACTGGAGGAAGAAATACAGTTATTAGAAGACAAGAAAGAAACATTAGCCAACTGGGAGGCCCAAATCACAGACGTTCTTCAGTGGTAAGCAGTTTTTTTGTGTATGTTCAGCTATCAGCAACTCTGCTTTTCCTCTTTTTTTTTTTTTTTTCTCTTAAATATGTGCCGATAATCGTTTTCAGAATGGAAAAGTATATTTAAGTTCTTGGCTTGTATAACTGAGGATTGGTCAGTTCTCCAAATCTGATCTTAAAGAAAACACCTGAACAAAATAATATTTGGGACAATACCTTAAAATTACGAATTCCATTTTTTTGTCTTCGTGTGTCTTTAGCCATGTGGGCTGCTTTTATTTTGTAAGTCACCCAATTAACCTTTTTGATAGAATAGGAAAATGCTATACTAAAGCGCTGCGCAAACTGTTGGCGCTATATAAATCCTGTATAATACTGTGCATACAGTATTCCTTTCCATATGAGGCCTAACTGGGTCAGGCCTAGTGGGTCATGCCACTCTGGCCACAATTTTTATAGTTCCATTGAAGACCATTTCTCTGCACATATTTCTAATCTTCTATTGATGTGTTTGATTATCCAATGATATCCTGATTCCCCATAGTTAAGAGGCAAATGTGAATGTCAGAATTGATACTGGTAAAAATTTCAAACAGTGAAATAGGTTTCATGAGGCACAAACAGTGCACCGCTGTGAAAAATGGGACGTGATCATATAGGTGTGGCACTTTTTTTTTTTTTTTTTTTTAAAGGGTTACCTGCAAATTTAATAAGAATCCCCTCTGCCACTGTTGCAGCCAATGCATTCTGCAAGTTGTAATTGTGCTGACTACTTAAAGCTTTTTTAGGCATGAATTTTATTTTGATGGTTCCATTGGTCCAGGTTGGACCATTGTAAGTATGCATATCTTATATCTGAAACCTGTGGAAGCTGTAATTCAATGTAGTTATCACTACTACTCAGTGATAGCAGCAGTCTTCTAGGCCTATTGCCAAGCAGTTGCCCTTCTGCAACGTGACCACAGGAGGTCACATGCTGGGCAATGCACCGTTAACAGGACACCTTGTATTTTTATTTTTTTCAATTAATGCAAGGCGTTCTCTGATTTCTCTGAGGTGAAAGGGGGGGTGGGGGTTGGGAGGGTGGTGGTGTGTTTTAGCATCTATCCACAAGAGACTTAAAGGGTAACGCCACTTTCGTGGAAAATAAATAAAAATATAGTGTATACAATTGTGACACAAGTCATATTATAATTAAATGTTGTCAAAGATTACCTTTCCTTTTTAAATCTGCTGCTCTGTAATTTTCTGTAAAATGCAATCTGGCAACCTGGAGGTGTTCTGTACACAGAATGTGTAAAGAATGCCCCTCAGAAACCTTACTTCCTGCTTGTGTGATTGGCTCACTGTTTTTCGCAGAAGTCTGCACTAAGTTAAAAGTCAGATTTCATGCATCCCCTGCAACTAAAATGTAATTTTTGGTAAGATACTTCCAATAGGAAATCACATCTAAAGGGAGGGATGCAGGCCCTGCCATTTTCCTCAGAGCTTTGCAGGTGAAGCAGCTGGTTGATCATTATGAAACCACTGCAACAAAGTTTGTCAAAATCCTTGCAATGTACATAGATCACCCAGAGGGGAATGTTTTTGTTTTTTTCTCGACAAAAGTGAAGTTACACTTTAAGAAAATACAGCCACTTTCATATTATGAGGCTCGTTTTCTCTTACTGTGTCTGAAGTTGCGTGGCCTGTTCTTGTGTAGTTGAGTTTTTAAGTCACCCAGTAAGTATTTTCATAGTATAAAATAAGATGCAAGTGGATTGCAATGGTTTGCTGGCAGGGGTTGTGAAAATGACTCTTGGAGAAAGAGGGAGGCTCTGAATTGGGGAGCATACATTTTTATATCAGGGGTCCTGATTTAACTTATTTAGAAATAATAATTTTGCTAATGTTTTGCTGTTTTTTACAGGGTTTTTCTACAGGGTTCACTACATAACATTGACCACTATGTCTGTTTTTAGGGTGAATGATGAGAAGCAGTCTCGTATATATCTACAGGCTTTATCTGTCAAAATGACTGACGAGCTTGAGGCATTGAAGAGTTCAGGAAATCAAACACCATCCAGCAAGACAGGGGTATGATGCAACAAGGGTCAACTTTAATTTTCCAATTAAAATAAAAAAATCCTAAGCTGTTAATGTTGGATATGTTTGAAAGGCACATTTCATTTCTCTTTTGGTCTTCCATAAGGGTTTGTAGGCCCATCTGTTTCCCATTGTGTTTATGATATTATACGCATTGGGAAAAACGAAAAGTTTTAGTGGAAACTATTTTTTGGCTAATATAAAGATATCAGTCATTCAGAAGAGGCACTTTGAAGACTTAGTGAAGCTATGGTCCACTGGGGTATCTAGGGGCAAAGTGAGTACATATGTATGTGTGGCATAGTAGTTGTACACTGTGAAAGTAAATTGTCTAGTGTAGGGTTGTCGTGCAGGCCCAGAAACATCAGAGAGCCTCTTTTGAATCATCCCTTCAAGCAAAACCAGCTAATGTGTACAAAAGAAATGAAAATTTTGAAGCAAGAAATACAAACCATAAATCAGCAGTTAAATGTATATTTACTTGTGGATTTGCAACATAAAATGGTTGTGACATTTCTTTGCACAATGAATGAACCAATGCCATCCATTGCTGACCTCTACAGGTTTTTTTTTTTTACACCAGGGCCCCAATAATTTATTGCATTGTCTTTCATTGTAGGAAAGCCAGTGGAAAGCGCGCAGACTGCATAAATTAGAGGCTTCAGGACGTTTAGAGCTCCAGTCTGCCCTTGATGCAGAGATCCGAGCCAAGCAGACTATTCAGGAGGAGTTGAACAAATTCAAATCTGAGAACCTTGAAGCCGATAGGTGGGTTGTCTGAAGTATATATACTGCATGTCTACATCCTGAAAGTCACATAATGGTGCCCCTTTCTTTAGTGGTATTCTGGATTCATCTACAAGTCCTAGTCATTGTCTCTTCCTAGAATAATGCATTTTGTGATCTTTTATGAAGATATTTAATGACGGATGTCTTTTGTCTTGGCAGTATGCTGCCGTATGAGAGTGTCACGTACTCATAAGACATGAAGAATAATACAGTAGGTTGCCTGCTATGCTTTATAATGCCATTCTCTTTATTAAAACAGAAAGCTACATGAGGCAGATGAAGAAAACAAGAAGCTGAAAGCAGAACTAGAGAAACTGCGTGAGGAAGTCAAGTCAAAGGTTACAGCAGGTGATACATGATCATCATTTGTGATAAAACCTTATGGCAGAAAGCAATGCTTGGTTAGTCTATATTGTCTTCATGATGTTGTTTTTGTTTTTCAGAAAACAAGCCACAGCGTTCACTTATACCATTTCTGTCATTTCGCTCTGAGGTACAAGCACATTAAATCTTATGCAGAAATAATTTCTTATCAGTATTGTGTTGAACTGTGCCCTATTGTCTTAAACAGCGCCAAGAAAGAATATAACAGAAAATTCATATTTTGAGTGAAACCCATAAAAGATTTGGGTGGAGACATTGGGGATGATGACCCTATTATACATCTGCTCATGCAGTTGTGGAGATCTTAACAAGACACATGGCACTTCCCCCCTCCAAGACTTTTTTATGCTTGCCCAACCACACTCCCTCGTGATCTCCCTGCTGCAGCATCCCAGCCTGACTATATTTCAGTTTTGGCTGGTGTTGGAGCTTAGGGGGCTGATGTATAACCAGGCACTTCACTACATTACCATTGGCTATGGCAGTGAGGAGAAGTGGCATATGCAAGTAGAACTTCCTGAGTAGACGGGACTATCTACGGACACTGCCACTTTGTCTTTTTAAGTATTAAGAAATCTTGTGACTTTCTGCGCATGCAACACGAGTATGTGTGGGTTGCAGAAGTGCATTATACAAAACCTTATAGGAATGACACCAGAACGTGACAGAGGGGGGAAGAAAAAACCTCTCGGATTCAAACCCTTCCAACTTGGTTTCGAAAAACAGAAATGTTTTGGCTGGAGACCCATTTTAAATAAAGGCAAACAACTAATCGGCCTTTTCGGACTGTAAGTAACTGGTTAAATGCATGTACCTTTTTGGTTCTATTTGTTGATGTCTATTGATGTCCTCATCAAACTTGCTTTTAGAAATGGTTAATGACGATCTACAGATTTTCTCATTCACAATCTTTTCATAGTGGCCTTTTTCTTTTAGTCCATCACCCAGATTTCAGAGGAAGGCGCACAGGTGATGTAGCCTTCCAGTATTCAGTTGTGAGGCCAGGGCTACATCTTGTGCCTCACTCAACCTGGAAGAAGAAAAACGCAATTGTATAAAACAAAAAATGTTTAATGAATGTAGGATGATTTCATATTGGCATGCAGATCTGACTTTTAGTTAAAGTGGATGTAAACCCTCTTCTATACCCAGTGAAGTGAACAGCCTCAGATGACACACACAGATGAAACAAATTCTCCAACATAAGTTTTACATGTATATCTGCTGTCTTTTACCATATTTTTTTAGAAAGTGCACATCATATTACAAATGTTTGTTCCTGTTTCAGCAGTGGGAGGGGAGTCTGGGCATACACTGTATGAGAACTGATTGGCGGAAAGGCACACCCCTCCTCCACATAGTCAGAGGAACAAAGAAACCTGTTATGCTGTGGATAGACCAGCTCTCTGCTAATCTTTTTATAGACTGTAACTAAAAGCTCCCACAAGACCATGCAAAACCTTTTTGTTCTAGGTGCATACATAAACTGCCAAGTAAGGAAACCTCACAACCTCAGGATAGTTATAGCACTTAGAGAAGTACCGAGGACAATTGACAGAGAGGAAAAGAGGAGGAGCAAAAGGCTGAAGCGAATAAACCAAAAGGTAAAAGGAACAAATAGGTAGATGGAGGGTAAATAACAGAATAAACTTATATGTGTGCCCCCCTTTACATTAAGGCCCCAAAGGATATTCCCCCATACACAGTGCAAAGGCCCCCCCAAAAAAAAAAAAAAGTGTGTGTGTATATAGATCACGACTCTGTGGGTTGCCATTTGAGGGTTCCCAGCTTTTTGGACCTGGCCTGGATCAGGTCCTGTCAAGGTCGGTAGAAAAAGTGGAAAAAATTCCCGTAAAAGCTAAAAGAGAGGGGCAAGAAATTTTTTTCGTGCCTCCTCTAACCAGGGTCAATTCAAAGCCAAAAAGGACGCAGACAGAATGTGGGGTGAGGGAAAGAGCACTCAAAAGGGTAGCCTGCTTTTTCCTGACGCATCATGGCAGCACACACATTGGGTTGTGACTCCGCCTCCACAACCTGATAGGACTGGTTAGCTATAAGATTCGAAGAGGAGTCCACCGTTGCATTCTCATTTTTTTTTTCCTCACCTGTGTGGACGCTCATCTAATCTGGATTGGTTAGAAGCTTGGAATCCCCTTACTGTTTCGCCCCAGTTAGGTTCAGCCTCTCCTAGCTGGAAGCCCTGTCTGTACAGTCTCTAAATGAGCTAAAAGAAGGGACGCCCCACTCTGATGGTCTCAGGGGCTAAGAGTCTGACAAATACCAGACAAACCTTTAAATGGGTTTTAAAAATGTGCAGCGGTCATTTCCCATCTATTTTTCTCCCTCCTGCTCTTAGCTGGGTAGCCTTACAGAGGTTCATCATCCTTAATTTTTTCCCCCTCCTGTACCTGTCTATTTACATACTTTTTTTTTCCCTTCCTTTTTTTTTTATTTTTTTTTATCCCAGCACCTGCTACTCATACTCTGCTATTGCTTTCTAAGAGAACCTCTCCTCACAGGTACACTTTACTTCCCATGGAGGCCGCTGCTGTAGCAGTCCATCTGCAAACCACAAGGCAAGGGGGCGTCTGAATCGGTAAGTAAAAAGAGGAGAAAAGAGCATTGCCACTAATGCCATTTTTTTTTCTGGCAGGTCTTTGGGGTCATCGCACTCTAAAAGTAAAGAGTGGTCCCCCTCAAGGCACTCGCGTTCCCAGAGAAGCCATTCGAGAGCCTCCCACCACCGCAGACGCTCATCTTCCTCTCACCGACATCGCGATGGAGGGCATGCATGTCCTGCGCCTAATGCATGTTGGGTGTGCGGAGCACAAGCTCTACCAAGTAAATTGGTGTGCCAGATCGGCCTAGAAGAGGCAACTCGTGATAAGGAATCCGATGCAAGGGAGGCGTCTAATATAATAAAAGAATCGGTAAAAGAACCGATCATGCAGGTAGCAGCCTACGAACTGATCGGACCTTTAAATTCGGCCTCTACATCCTAGACTCATCAAGAACAAGAGCATTCTCCGGAGGACGACAAAGTGTTACCACCAGCTGCATTTGATTTTGCACTAATAGACCCCTTTGCAAAATTAGTGAAGGAGGCAATTGAGTGGGAGGAGGAGGAGGCTCCACCTAAATTAAGAAAATATTTTCCTAACTTAAAGTTACTTAAGTAAGCTCTTCCCACTAAAAGAACCAATAGTGAATACCCTTATTCTGGCTCCGGTGGTGGACTCCTCTCTAATGCGACTGGCGCGCCATGTAACCCTGCCAATAGAAGATGCCGTGACCTTTAAAAATGTGATGGACCGCAAAATCTATCTCGACCTTAAAAAGGCCTACTCAGCAGCAGAGGGGCTTGCAGGCCAGCGGTCACTCTGGCAGCGGTCGGTAGAGCCATCACCTGCTGGACTTCCAATGTGGAGAAGTTATTGCTGGAAGCAGCAGATCAAGAAAGAATCATATCCGTTCTGCAGGAACTCAGCCTAGCGGGGGACTTCGTAGCGGAAGCTGCGGTGGATATAATAAGATCCTCAGCAAGAGCAATGTTGACCTCTGTGATTTCCCGGCGAGCACTGTGGCACAAACCCTGGGTGGCGGATACGACCTCTAAGTCCAGTTGGTGTAAGATTCCCTACGACGGTACCAACCTATTTGGCTCCAAGCTGGATTCGGCAATATCGAAAGTCACGGGAGGAAAATTGGGTCTCTTCCGTCGGATAAAAGGCACAAACAGCAAAGGAACCCATCATTCAGGCGCCATCTGCCCGAAAGATATCGGGATGCAAGAGCTTATAAACCAGGGAAGGAGTTCAAGCTGAATTGGCGAAACACACAGCCGTCTTTCGTGAGGATACAGAAGGCAAAGGGGACTACCCCAGGAGACCAACCAAAGTCTTTTTGATGCCACACTCGCTTCCGGCCCGCAATAGGAGGAGCGGGGCTGAGGTTACTTGTTCATGTATGGATGAACCATATACAAGACCACTGGCTGATTTCCACCATTCAAGATGACCACAAATGGAAGTTCAAACACAGACCTCCAAAAACGCCCAAAACGCAAACTTCTGGTCAAATATATCATAGAGCTACTACAGAAGCAAGCAATTATAGAAGTTCAATGGGAGCAGAGAGGTGTGGGGTTTTATTCCCCTCTTTTTCTAGTCGCAAAAAAGACGGGAAACTTGAGGCCTGGCTAGACTTAAAGAATCTCAACCAAACGATTCTGGTCGAATCCTTCAAGATGGAGAGTCTGCCATCCATATTACTAGCAATAGGAGCGGAAGACTGGATGCTCTCGTTGATTTGTCCGATGCTTATTTGCACATTCCCGTGCACCAAAACTTCCAGAAGTACCTGCGCTTCACTATTGGCCAACGACATTTCCAGTTCCAGAGCCTCCTGTTTGGGATCTCAACGGCACCCAGAACCTTTACAAAGGTCTTACTTCCGGTTATAGCACACCTGAGGGAGAAAGGACTGAGTCCTAGACGATATTATCCTCCTAGCCGACAGTCAGGAAACAATCTTGCAACATCGAACAGTGCTAATCTCCACACTCCAGCAATTTGGGTGGATAATAAACTGGAAAAAGAGCAGCCTGGTACCAACGCAGAAGACGATTTTCCTGGGAGCCAAACTAGATACCAGTTGCAACACAGTTGGTCTTCTCCAGGAGAAACTTCATCCGCTCATCCACAAAGTAAGAAAGCTCCTGTTGGCAGACCATCTCTCCGCAAGATCGTGTCTAAGTATCCTAGGATCAATGTCCTCCACCTTCCTAAAGATCCAGTGGTCCCAGTGGAATTTGAGAACTTTACAGAACTCATTCCTAAAACAATGGAACGGATATTCTATGGATCAGTGAAGAGTGATCACTAAGGCAGTGAGGAACTCTGCACGGTGGTGGACTCAAATCACCAACCTGACACGTTGCCGTCCCATTGTACCCCCACTACCAGAAATGACAACGGATGCCAGTCTGCAGGGTTGGGGAGCGCATTATCAACACCAGGGGGCTCAAGGCCATTGGGCCTTTCGACCTTCAGCCCACTCCTCACAGGGAAAAGCATCCTCCTGTGAATGGACAATACGGTAGCAGTAAACTACGTTCACAGGCAAGGGGGTACCCAAAGTAGCACACTCATGTAGAGGTTCAGCCCATATTTGAATGGGCACAAGTCCACCTGGCAGACTCAAAGGCGATATATGTCCCAGCGACACACACTAAGCTGGCAGATGACTTGAGTATTTGTGTCAAACAACGAATGGTCCCCCAGTCACCAGGCCTTTGCCCTTCTCACGCACAGATTGGGAACGCCAGACATAGATTTAGCGGCAACACCAGAGAACAAATGTCTCTGCTTCCTAGTAAGAACAGCCTACCCAACAGCGGCAGAGATCGACTGAATCCAACACCTTTGGGAATTTCACCTAGGGTACCTATTCCCCCCGGTACCCCTAATAGCCAGATTCTTAGCCAGATTGAGGCGCTCGGCGTCCAGGGTAGTGGCAGTATTGCCGTTTTGGCCGAGAAGGCCTTTCAGACCATTCTGCAATTAAACAAGGAAGAACCACTCCCGCTTCCACTATACCCGGACTTGCTCTCGCAAGGACAGTTCCTACACCCATCTCCAAAACTATCACACCCAACGGCCTGGAGGTTGAAAGGGAGAGGCTGTTAGACGAAGGGTGTTTGCTCAGAGTAGTATCCACACTACAGCAAGCCAGAAAAAAAAAATCAACATACATATATAATTAAAGCGGGAGTCCGCCGCGACTCCGCGTTTTTTTTTTTTTTTTTTCTTAAAAGCCAGCAGCTACAAATACTGCAGCTGCTGACTTTTAAAATAGTGACACCTGTCCAGCGTGCCCGCGATGTCGGCACCCGAAGCCAATCTCTCGATCAACCCTCGATCGTCTCTCGGGTGCTGCCGCCGCCATCTTGGGTATGGGAATCAGGAAGTGGAGCCTTTCGGCTTCATTTCCTGGTTCCCTACTGCGCATGCGCGAGTCGCGCTGCGCAATAAGGATGGACCCGCTGCCTCTGGGATCTGTGTGTTTCCCAGCAGGCAGCGGGGGACTTTCGGAAAGGGGCGTAATCTACGCCCCTTTCCGCAGAGAGCTATACCGGAAGTGGGTGCAGATACCTGTACTGTATAGGTACCTGCACCCCCCTCCCCCCTGAAAGGTGCCAATTGTGGCGCCGGAGGGGGGGAGGGTTCCGATGAGCGGAAGGTCCACTTTAGGGTGGACCTCCGCTTTAAATCTGGGAAAAATTCTCCACTTTTGCTCAACAGCAGTCCTGGGATCCACTATACCCGTCAGTTTCTCAGGTCCTAGAGTTCCTGCAGCTAGGCCTGGAGAAGGGACTAAGCTCTAGCACCTTAAAAGTCCAGGTCTCTACTCTATCCACAATGTCAGGAGTTAAATGGGCCTCAAATCCGCTCATCATTCAATTTCCAAGAGCATGTCTAAAAATTAGGCCTCCTAGGAAGCCAATCTTCCTGGCCTGGGACCTTTCAATCGTGTTGGAAGCTCTGTCGAAGGAACCATTCTTTCCTCTACACTCAGTTTCCCTATGGGACTTAATACTCAAGTTATCTCTTTTGCTGGCAATAACGTCGGCCAGGAGGGTTTCGGGCTACTGCTACAGGCCCTGCTAATTAAGGAACCACATTTGTTTTTCTATCCAGACAGAGTTGTCCTTAGACCCTCGGATCAGTTTGTACCCAAGGTAGCGTCTACCTTTCATTTTAACTTCGAAATCAATCTTCCAGTTTTTCTCAATAACGAGGGGAATCCTCATCCCCTGGACCTTAAGTCCATCATCTCCACCTACCTAGAAGTTACTCATGCATTTAGAAAATCTGAACACCTTTTAGTCATACCACATTGCGCAAAAAAGGGCCAGGCAGCATCCTCAAGAACGATTGCATCTTGGCTGATTAGAACAATAAGAAAAGCATTCTTAGTTCAACTTCTTCTGATACTAGAGGGATTGAGAGCTCACTCGACAAGAGCAGTAGCGACCTCCTGGGCAGCATACTGTAGAGTGTCCCCAGAAACTATTTGCAAGGCAGCAACTTGGACATCAAAAACCACATTCATGACACACTACAGAATAGTCCCGACTCAATTGACTCAATTGACTCAATCATCCAAACTAATTCATCCATACCTTGTACTTGAGCAAATATTTCTTTTTTTAAAAGCACCCACCCATATAGCGAGTTATTTCCCAATGTGTGTGCTGCCATGATGCGTCAGGAAAACGGAAAATTGTATACTCACCTTTCCGTAATTTTCCTTTCCTGATGCATCCCATGACAGCACACAGGGTCCCACCCCTCTAAGGTGATAGTTTCTGAGAATGCAACGGTGGAATCCTCTTCGAATCTTATAGCTAACCAGTCCTATCAGGTTGTGGAGGCGGAGTCACAACCCAATGTGTGTGCTGCCATGCGTCAGGAAAGGAAAATTACGGAAAGGCAACTATACAATTTTCAATTTTTCCGAATCTAAAGATGACCCCAAGCAGTCTAAGTGACGCCAGCGTCGGGGTGGGGGGGGGGGGGGAGACAGATTCTCTTTGTTCTCCAGTGGAAGGAGTTCTCCGAGAGCCCTTATATTTTGCAGATCTTGACAAAAGGATATCGTCTGGAACTTCTCCCTTCCCCTTCAAAATTTTACTCTGACCCGCCTCCCCAAGGATACTTCAAGAGCAGCAGGGCTGTTGGACAATTTGCAGGGATTGGCGCTCCAGGAGGTGATCGGAAGAGTTATACCAGGGATTTTACTCCCATGTTTTTGTCGTCCAAAAGCCATCAGGAAAATTTCACCTGATAATAAACTTCAGGAAGCTGAACAGGTTTTTGTGACAAAATAGCTTCCGGATGGAGAGTATTTACATGGTATGCAGGCATCTATTAAGAAATGCATTTCTAGCAACAGACCTGTGGGATGCTTGCCTTCATATCCCGATTGCTCGGGAACACCAATCCCTGTTGAGATTCGCAGTGCTTAGACGAGGGGATTCAGCACTGGCAATTCTGAGCTCTCCCCTTTGGATTACCCGCAAGCCCAAGAATCTTCACAAAAATCCTGGCGGAGGTGGTAGCCTACCTACTTCTACAGGGGGTGTCTCTTATACCCTATCTAGATGACCTTCTGGTATAGAGACAGTCGCTAGAACAGGTGACTGTAGATGTAGGCAGAGTGATTTTCACTCTTGAATCCTTAGGCTGGATATTGAACAGAGAGATCCTCTCTGCTCCCATCCCAAACAGTTTTCTTGGGATATCTGGTGGATACAGGAGGTTAGAAACTTAAACTAGGTTTAATGACCTTGTGTATTCCAGCAGTTCCGTGGGCTCAGCTCCATTCCAGGGAAATGCAGTTTTTCTGCTTTTATTTTTTGTGTGTGTTTGTGTGTGTGTGTGTGTGTGTGTGTGTGTGTGTGTGTGTGTACTCATCAGTTATGCTGATAAGAGGAACAGAACACCAGAAAGACATATGACTTGGGGCTCTAGCGAGAGATAAGTAAACACTGCAGCTATATGTACCCAGCTTAAATTGAATGGGGTTTACATCCACTTTAAAGTAGAATTCCAGCTTTCAATTGACATTACTTTTGCTTTGGCCAAGATGTCCCAAACCAGCTTGTTCCATGACATTACTTTATGGCTGATTTGTGTTCTGTATTAGACTATAGTAGCATTAACTACATACAGTAAGTTGTGCTTTGTTCTCCAGCAGTATGTGCAAATTTCTGCCTGCTGTCAGAACTAAACGGAGTCAGCCTGAATGCTTCTTTACTATTCAGTAGATGCTTTGTATTTTTATCAAGGAATACAAGCATTCTTCTGATTTCCCAAGATGTCGTCTGCCTACCTCCACCTCAGCCAATCCAAAGAATACTTGTATTCATTGATTAATTACACAGCGTGTCCTGAATGGCAGAGAAGCATTCAAGGCCCACTCGATTTTGTTATAGCAGCAAACGAGAAGTTAGAGTACAATACTGCAGATTGTATGTAGCTAATGTCACAAAAGTATGATGCAACACACGCCGCAGTCACATAGTATTGTAATGAAAATGGTTTAAGCGGCTTGGGCCAAGCAGGCCCAAAGTCGAATGAAAACTGGAATTCTACGTTTAAAGGGGGGGAAGTTATGTATTAAGGCAATTGTATACAAAAGCAATCATAAAGTGTTTAAAAAAAATCAAGTGTATACTTAACAGGATAGCATGAATTGTGTTAAAATGGCTCTCCAGTCCACAAATGTCTGAATGTTGCTTCTGTTATGTCTTTTTTTTGTTTTCAATAGAAGGATCTAGTCAGTACAGAATCCTCTGAGCTGCCCCAAACATTCAGCAATGTTATTATGAGACGTGGTGACCGAATTGATGTAAGTATTTGCTGAATAGGACTGTATTCAGTTGGAGAGAAGTGCAAGCAGTACCCACGTTTTTGGAACTGCACTGCCTAAGGCCACCTCCTTCATGCTCAAACCTTTGAAATTTCAAAGTGGGAAGCATCCGCTGGAGAATGTTGCATTTTAATATTGGTATCTTTTGCAGTAAAAGCTATAAAAGGGTTTGATGTCAAATTGTACATCCACCACACTACTGCTTTTTCGTTTTTAATGTTGCAACAGGGTAAACTCTTATCATACTTGATTATGTTTTAAAAAGTAGTTGTCCTTTTTAAGCTTACCTTAAGATTGCAGCTGTGGGACTTGCAACTTGGTTAAAAACTGCAGGGCAGTAAAGTGCTTGTTACATATTACTGCAATAAAGTCGCTTGTTATCTGCCTCTGAGCGGACAGTAAGTGTCTTTGCCTGACTGTAGATCTACCCCCATGGGGTTCTTAAAAATCTGACCTGCTTACCTAGAAGAAGAAGAAGACTGGGCATAGAGCTCAGAACAACTAAAAAGAAACTCAGGGGGAGAATTTCCTAATAGTTCAGTGGGAACAGGGACTATTGCGGTATCATATGTTAATCAAAAAGATCATTAAAATTCAATTATATTTTATTATAAATTAATCCACATAAAAAAATGACAGACAAACATCTTGGTGAATTTTGAGGCTATTATATTATTTACTGCTTACTTAGAAGGTAAGTATTGTAAGGATGTCTGTATTTTTTTTTTTTGGAGAAAAAAGTGGTGGTGAAATTGCTTAAGTTTACTTGGGTTCTTGTTTTTGGTTTTCAATATAAATGAATGTAGAAATGTGCACCAGGAGGTCTGTATTCATGAGTGTAATTTACTGTATATGGAGATGAAAAATGCGGCAAGTTTGTCTTTAAAGTGGAGGTCCACCCTAAAGTGGACCTTCCGCTCATCGGAACCCTCCCCCCCCCTCCGGCGCCACAATTGGCACCTTTCAGGGGGGAGGGGGATGCAGATACCTGTACAGTACAGGTATTCTGCACCCACTTCCGGGATAGCTCTCTGCGGAAAGGGGCGTAGATTACGCCCCTTTCCGCAAGTGCCCCGCTGCCTGCTGGGAAACACACAGATCCCAGAGGCAGCGGGGACCGTCCTTATTGCGCAGCGCGGCTCGCGCATGCGCAGTAGGGAACCGGGAAATGAAGCCTAAAGGCTCCATTTCCTGATTCCCATACCCAAGATGGCGGCGGCAGCACCCGACAGACGATCTAGAGATCGGCTTCGGGTGCCGACATCGCGGGCGCGCTGGACAGGTAAGTGTCACTATTTTAAAAGTCAGCAGCTGCAGTATTTGTAGCTGCTGGCTTTTAAAAAAAAAAAAAAACGCGGAGTCCCGGCGGACTCCCGCTTTAAATCTGTTTAAGAAACGTGGAGGCTTCCATGGTGCTCACCTCTCCTTCTGGGAATGCAAGATTGCTGGGCTGACAGCTTAATCCTTTGCTTTGTCACTGACCTGGAGCAAATGCGCAGACCAGGCATGTCGATTAAATTATTCTGCATACAAACGTTAGGTCTGTAACTGAAAATGTTGAAGCCATAATAGCTGAGCAACTAATAAATTCATGAAGAAGCCAGCCATGGCAAATCTTGCAAGAAGATGTTTCTGCACAGTGCTGTACAGTCGTCTTGTGAGATATGGCATATTTGGCATTCCCATCACCTTTCTATTTTTTATTTTTTTGCAGTTGGTATTAAGTATCAGGGGGCCCTGATGTATTAAGGTTCTATAATGCATTGGAGCCCACCCATTTGAGGCGTGACCTCACCTGAATGTGGTAGTGTGTGTTTATTAGTATATGACAATCTTCATATCTGGGTTTATTTGTGTTGAATAAATTCTTATTTGCATTCCACAGTTAGCATGACATTTGTAAGCCTATTTCTTTCCCATCTTTGAACTTTAAAAAAATAAATGGGTTCATTTTTCTTAAGGCTGGATAGGCAAAGGCTAGGCATATACTAATTAGTTAAACTTGGGCGGAACATGGTTAGTGAGAAATTAAACAGGATTCTTAAAGGAGAACTAATACTCCACACCCAAACAAGAGAAAACAGTTTTATGAATACCTTACCTTATTAAAGCAGAGTTCCACTCAAAAATGGAACTTCCACTTTAAGTACAGGTGACACCCTGACATGCCACATTTGGTATGTAATTTTTTGGGGGGAGCAGATACCCTCTTTTTTAGAGGCATTCAGCTACCACTTCTCCCAGGACTTCGTGACACCGGAAGGAAGTTCACCTCTCCCCCCCCCCCTCCCTGCAATCTTCTGGGACACGTCACAGGTCCCAGAAGATTGCCCGGCCATTCACAGCACGGCTTGCGCAGTGCGTGCCCAGTTGTAAGTCACAGCCTGGTGCTCACAGTAAAAATACTGGGGCCGCAGAGAGACAGGGGAGAGGAGCCGGGCTTTGTACGCCCGCATCGCTGGACCGTGAGTGTCCGATTATTAAAAGTCAGCAGCTACGCTTTTTGTGCGTTGTTCGTTTTTTGGGTTGCCTGCACCTGTGAAAAATGGATATGTCACTCAAAAACTAACCAAAAATGCCAAATCGTGGTGTTTTTACAGTGATTTTGCCACGATTTCCATTCATTTCATGTTTTTGGTGTGGTTTTCAAAACTGCACTAAAGATGCAGCATGCATGATTTTTCAAAACGCACTGCACCTGCACTCAGTGGTGTGAAGTCCCATAGGATTTAAAGGGAAATGTTTTTCTTGCAAGGAAAAAATGCAGGCAAAATCTATCGGTGTGCAAGTGCCTTAACACTCAAATCTCCATTCACAAAGTAGTGGTATTTGACCACTACTAGTGGTGTGGTGTTCTATCTGTATGACAGAAGGGAACTGTGGAAGGTGCAGCATGAACATGAGAGAAGGAAGCTTATGGTGATAATCTACTTTTTTACATTGTCTTGGATCATGTGGCCTTGTCCAAGGGTGTCCTGGAAAACTTTTTTGCTGACATCTAACTCAGTCCTGTACTGATGTAGAAGTCAGTAGAAACTTAAATGCTACAGTGGACTAATGACATTCAGCCTCAGCAAACTTCACCTGGGAAGGTTACCTTTTGATCGTAGGGAGAGATTTTAACTCCTACCTCCCAAATATGGAATTTGAGAAAGTGAGTGTGTGGCGAAGCCATAGCAAAATGGGTGTGGCTTAATTGCTTTAAAGGGACAGCGACTATACTATTTACCTTTTTTTGAATTGGTTGTCATGCTTAAGAACAACAGGCCAAAATAATATGGAAATGTTGCCAGGCACAGAAAATTAAAATGACAGGGGACTATTTAGCAGCCATGAACTGCTGAGACAATAAAAACCTTGGTAAGCAATGTATAATATATGGCACAGCCAACAGGTACTGTGGTCAAGAGTATAGTGTATGCGGCACAAGGTTTAGAGTATATAAGAAAGAATGCACTATGTTGGTGGCTTAAAGGAAGAAAATAACCTGGTGTCAGTGATCAGTAGGGGGGAAAGATCCCGGCGTTGGTGAATAAAGTAAAAACAATGTCCAGGTGTTAGGGCACAGAGGAAAGCAAATATACTCTAATACTATAATTGTTGATGTGTAGAGGGGGGAAAAACCCCTGGCATCACTAAGTAAAAGAAATACTGGTTCTGAGTAGAGGGAAAACCTGCCCTACTTGTCAGTGGAGGGAAAAAATTACCTTGCTTTGTTAACCGGTGACTGGAAAAAAAATGCCCTGGTGCTAGTGTCTGTGAAGACAATGTAAAAAAAAAGTCACTCCCTTTCCACCCCACCCCCCCTATCAGTTCTCAGAAAATTGACGCCTTTGCTAGAATAATGTACTGGTTTAGGTGGGCAGCAATCGTCCTTTCACCAAACTATTGGTGGTCAGTGGGTACATATCTCCCCAGCATTGGTGTTCAGTGGGGTACAATCTTTTCCAGCACTGGTGGTCAGTGGGGTACATTAGTTCCCAGCATTGGTGCCAGTGGGGTTCAACTTATTTACCGTTATTAGTGGTCAGTAGTGTCCAACTTTTCCATGACCATTTATCATAATTGTGGTCCATGGGGTGCAATGCTCTCCAGCATTGGTGTACCATGTTTCCCTCAATATTAGCTGTCGGTGGTGTAAAACTTGTACCCCAATATTAGTAGTCACTGGGATACCACATGTCTTGCAATATAAGTCGTCAGTGGGATCCAGCTCCTCCCCAATATTAGCCATTGGGATGGGGGAAGTGGGGTTGTAGGCTGATTTAAAGTACATTTCATAAAGTGCATAATCACTACTTTTTTTTTTGCTGCCACCATTCCCCATACCCAACAGGGCAAGAATGTGTTCCAACCCAACTATACGTTTTTCTCCTCCTTTTTCTTTTTTTCACATGTATTTAGTTTTATTATCTTTGTATGCAGTTTGCACGAGATTCGAGTGATCTTGCCACAGCGAGATCACTTGGAAGTTCGGCCCCCTTCTTCCTTATCCTGCCTCCAGGCTATTCAAAAAACGCAGCACAGTAGGGAACCGGCTGTGAAGCCGCAAGGCAATGGTGATGGCAGCACCCAATAGTGGATGGAAACATCGCCTGGGTTGCCATCGCTCGATTCCAGGACAGGTAAGTGTCCTAATATTATTAAAAGTCAGCAGCTACAGTATGTGTAGCTGCTGACGTTTATTTTTTTGCTTTTGAGTTTAATTATACCAAATTATGGTTTCAGTACCAGTCTAGCTGGATTGCACTGTGTTCTGCTTGGCCACGGGTGGCACGATCATCACTGGCAGGTGTGAGAACGTGGTTCATCTGGGCGCATTGAGTGCCATTTTTTTTCTCCGAACCAGCCCAGTGGGAGTGTCATCTTGCTGTGCACTCTGGGAAAGGCTACTTAAGGTACTGACATTACGTGCTTCTGGGTTCCAGAAGATTTTTCTGTCTGGTCCTCCTGACCAGCCCCCATGGCTCTCATTGCCTGGGGTGCGGATCCATCCAATTCCTTGTCTTGGGGCTGGCTAGCCCGAGGTGAAGTAACTGGAGGGAGGATTCGTAGGTGGTCCAGTGCCGTCTCATCTGTGGAGAGGCCCAGCAACTGAAGAAGCAACCAGGGGAGGACTCTTCGGGAGAAGGCCACGCTGAAGGCTAGCTTCTCAGAAAGAGCCTGGAGGCTTTGTTGAAAAGACTCCAAGTGAATCTACACCAGCGCCCGTCCATGCCGCCTCACCAGCGCCCATCAAATACAGAATCGGGGGGACATTTGGCAGATCAGTCAATATAATACATATACACTCACATTTAAAAATTACATTTCATTGTCATCACATTCACATAGATCTCATTCTCATTAACTCAGAGAAAGCAACAGTTTTTTTACTTACCACATGGTCACACTAGTAACACCTTTTTCTCACTGGCACCAACTCTACTGTATTTGCTAGCCTGTGTCTGCGTCGTGTGGTGCCTCTTCTCTTCCTGTTCCAGCCAGCCCAGGCTGCACGCACCTGACCCCAAGCCCAGAGAGCGGCTGTCAGGCGCCATGCCGACGCCGTCATTCTGTATACCATGATGATGCATGCTGCATCCATCCTCCATCCATACTCCATTCCAGGAGAGCGTGGGGGGCGGGGCCAGGGGTGCTGTGCTCCTTGACTGACATGTGACACACAATGACACTGTAGAGTGGAGGGGGGGGGCGGCTGCCGCTGCCGTGTCATGTCACGGACGGACTAACAGAGAGCGGAGAGTTGAGGGGGGGGGGCGTCTGCTGCCAGACACTGAGAGTGCCCTGGGGGTTGCTGAACAGTGACTTGGCTGGACACATCGTTACTGGCTCACTGCGTGAGGTGATAGCAGAAAAGAGAGGAGGATTACTGTCCAAGCATTATTGGAAAGCCAGGGCAGGGCGGAGGGCGGATGGCACTGCTGCTTGACATGGCACTGCCACTGTAGTTGCAGCAAAGACAGTGCAGCCAGGAATAAAATAACCAGCGGCCGGGCGCCCTAGGCGGCAGTGTGCCCTAGGCGGTTGCCTAGTCTGCCTAGTGGTAGCACCAGCTCTGTGTGGCAGAGGCTTTGCCTTATCTGAACATTCTATCAACTGCTAAGCCTAGTGAGAGGAGGTCTATCCGGTAGCTGTGAGAATCCAGTTGAGTGGCTATTCTCTGGATTTCTTTAGTGAGAGACTTCCTATTTTGAGCAGTTCCAAGAGTACCTGAACTTTCTACCTAAACCCTAATTGAGAGACTGTTTTGTCTACTCCTTTTTGTAAAATAAAAATCCTAAAAGCGGATCCAGTGTCAGTTTCTACAATTCTTTGGGCCATCTACCTCGGGAAACCCCGAGACGTACACAAGGTCAAGAAGGTAACGGTAAACCCAGCAAATCAGCCGCTCCTTCGGGGGGGTCATTGCTACAAAAAGGTGTCTCATTATGAAGGTGTCACACAAGATGGTGTAAAGGCAAAGGGCGCTCTCAAGACCTTCACAATTTTATTGTTGCAAAACATACTGATGGCATTGGTTACAGAAGGATTTCTAAACTTCTGAATGGTCTAACTAGCACTGTTTGGGTTATGTTCCCAGAAGTGGAAAGCACATAATTTCACCATAAACCTGCCACAACCAGGTCCTCCCAAGATTTCTGACAGGAATGAAAAGAATTATCAGAAGAGTTGTGTAAGAGCCAATGACCAATTGTGGAGAGCTTCAGAAAGACCTGCAGTTAGCAGGTACAATTGTTTCAAAGAAAACAATAAGTAATGCACTCAACCGCCATGGCCTGTATGCATGCTCACCACGGAAGACTGCATTGCTGAAGAAAAAGCTTGCTGAAGCTTGTTTAAAGTTTGCTGCACAACATTTAGAGAAACCAGTGAAATACTGAGAGGATCTAGTCTGGTCAGATGAGACTATAATGCACACCATGTTTGCATGTCAAATGGCAAACTCTCGTTTGGTATCAAAGAAAGAAGTTAAACCTGATAGAATGGCCCATCCAATCACCGGACTTGAATCCAATAGAAAATCTATGAAGAGAACTTAAGATCAGAACTCAAAGCAGAGGCCCACGAAACCTTCAAGATTTGAAGGCTGTGTGGAAGAATGGGCCAAAAATCACACCTGAGCAATGCATGCAACTAGTTTTGCCATACAGGAGGTATCTTGAAGCTGTCATTACCAACAAAGGATTTTGCACGAAGTATTAAATATCAGTTAGCGTGCTCAATACTTTCCCCTGTGTCATTCCATTTTATTACACATAATTTAATTTCTGAACTTCTTTCTTTTGGTTTCTTTGTATGGATGGATTGCATGTGTTACCAACGTGGTAAAAAAATTCATGTCGATGGCGCCTTTAGAAATATTTTTACCTAGAAAAATGAGGACCCGTTGAATACTTATTTTACCTGCTGTAAGTCTGAAGGAGCCCACAACTTTTGATCAGGGTAATGGCTTTGCTGATTGTCGCTGTCCACAATATTGCAAATGTTTTTGATGTGTTTAGTTTGAGTGCTATTTTAATAGGCATTGCTTTTCTGGTAATTGCTTTTGGCATGAATTAATAAATAGAAACAATATTTCTTTTCTCTAGTCTGTGAAGAATAAAGTGAACAGAAGGTCTGTTGGCATTATGGAATATACAGAAGAGCCATCAGACAAAGTGAGTATGTCGTTTCACTTGTTCTTTCATCATTCAGGATAATCTCCAGCAGTGTTAATTTTGGCAACAAATTTCGATTTTAATTTTAGTCTTACATCTAAAATAGCATTTTAGTTTTAGTCCCATTTTAGTCTTCTGCAATTGTTCTAGATTTAGTCGACTAAGATCTCCAGTACATTTTAGTCGACTAAAACTCATTTTAGTCGTCTGAAATCGAATGGGTGTAATTCAGTTGTAATGCATTAGTTAACATTTCTCTACAACTTCTAAACTCGTTATATACACCTGGAGTGAAAAATCTCATGTTATTATTTATGGTGCATGCACTAAAGGCCAGTGTTAATTCAAAGTCAAATTTCAATTTAGTTTTAGTCTTAGACTTATGACTAAAATGTCATTTTCATTTTAGTCCCATTTTAGTCTTTTGACTAAAGTGCAATTTTAGTTTTAGTCGTAATTTAGTCATCTCGATTATTTTAGTCAACTAAAATAATAGTATTTATTTAGTTGACTAAAATGTTTGTCATTTTAGTTGACAAAATTAACACTCTCCAAATATGTTTTCTGGTTAGATGCAGGGATATCAGATGATTTGTCCCTATTGCCACACACCTCTGACTTTAAAAATGTAATTCGTGTCCATTGTTGGCCTAGTCGTGTGAGAAACTTTCTCCAGCAATAGGTGCCCTCTTTGGTGAATATCAGACAATCTCAGTTTGCATTTCTGCCAGATTTCTAAATTCTACCACAAGAATATTGATTACAGGGTTCTTGTGGAGCCTCGTGTTTTCAGATTCTGTATATTCAGCAAAAAACATTGTTCACTTTGCAGGGAAGTAGCATTTTGCAAAGGGAATTTGCGCCAGAGCTTTGTGAATGTGGGTAAATCCCACAAATAGGGCTGTTTACATTGCATACATTATTTGAAACTAGAATCCGTATTAGGGGAATATTTAAGGGAACACAGTAATGCATTGCAACCAAACACATTTTTTTCAGTGATTTCACCTTTTATTGACTCAAGTTTTGGTATATATCCGCCTTCATTTCTTACTGCCTATTGAATGTTTATCTCCCTCTGTGCCTTAAAGAAATGTTGTAGCTTTATAATTCGGTGTATTTGAGGTGAACCTGCCACACCACTGCACCCAGGGGGGAATGGAGTTCAACAAACTGATTCCATAGCTCCTTTACTTTAGCACATCACTCTTCAATTTCAGAGGCCAGCTCTTTGCTTATACATTTCTTGCCAGACAGTACAAGCCCTTTTACTACCAGAGGGCTTGGCTACAAACATTCAGTAATGTTCTATTCTTTAAAAGTGTTTCCAGAATTTTTCACTTCATGTATGAACATTTTTTGTTACAGCCCAAGGCACATGCTTTTAAAGTGAAAAATTTTACATCTCCAACAAAGTGTCTGCGCTGTACATCTGTTATGGTTGGTGTGGCACGGCAAGGATTGTGCTGTGAAGGTGAGGAATACAACATTGCAAAAATATAAATACAATATAAAGAGACCAGTCTAATTTGTTTTTGTGTGTGTAGTTTGTGGCTACATGTGCCATGTTTCATGCCAGGAGGGTGCCAATATCTGCCCTTCACCACCTAGTCAGACTAAGAAGATATATGGAGTGGATCCAGTGACTGGAAGTGGAACAGCTCTAGAAGGATACTTATCGGTGTGTATTCTCCACTTCATTCTCATATTGCACATTAAAGTGATATTAAAGTCCTTTTTTTTTGTAGCAAACCTGTCATACTTACCTGTGTAATGGTTTTTGCACAGAGCAGCCCGGATCCTCCTCTTCACGGGTCCCACGCTGGACCTCCTAGCTACTCCTTACTGCTGGGTGCCCCCCACAGCAAGCATCTTGCTGTGGGGGGGCACCCAAGCAGGCGTGCTCCCAACCCACAACTCTAAGTGTCCATACACAGAGCCATGGCTTGGCCCTGCCCCCTCCATCTCCTGATTGGCTTACTGGCTGTGATTGAGAGCAATGGGAGCAAATTTCTCCCGCTGCTGCCAAAAGTCAATCAGGAGTCTCTTGTGGAGATCGCTGGATCAAGAGGGGGCTTAGCTAAGTCCTCAGGGAGGCTGCTGCACACAATTATTTTTTTTCCTTCATGTATAAAGGTAAAAAACCTTGTGCCTTTGCAACCACTTTATTTGTTGTATGAAAAGGGCAATATTGCTATCCTTTTATAGATCACGTATTTCTGCATGTCCTGTCTACAAGTGCCTTGTATGTAGGCAGCTATTCAAACTGTGATGTGTCTGTTTTGATCTCTTAAGAAAACACTTCAATTAAACAAATGAAAATAGACCCTTAGCTAGTATGTGTGCATGCATGTATGTACACACCCTTTACTACTATAGCCTTTTGGCTAAAATAATTGAGACTAGCACAACTTATAACGAAGCCCTGGATAGATTTAGGGGTACTTCTCGCTCATCACCTGCCTTAGCATCCTGTTTGGATAAATATGACATCTAATATATCTGAAGATAGAAAATCCTTAATACCCAAGAATATTCCTGTTGTTCAGAGACATACCACACCTTGTCCACATTGGCTGTGTTTTTGGTCCCTCTGAAACCACTTGTTTGAACTGTGTAAGACTTACTGTTATGTCCCTTCCACACAGGGTCTCAATATGTTGCTAGCAATGCTGCTAGTATCCGCTCAGCAAGTTACACACAGGCTGGTTGCACTTCTCAACTAGGGAAGGGCTTATTACTCAGAAAGCGTTGTACATTCTTGCATGTAGGAGTCGTAATATAACAGGTCTTCCTCTATCATGCGGCTGCTTCCAGTCCCACACACACTCGTGACTGACTTCCTGGTACAGCCCGTCCCCCAGCATGCACCAGGAGAAATGGTTTAAGGCTCACAGTGATTCTGCACAAACATTACACTTACCAAGGATTATCTCAGACTATTTCCCACTAATGCTGTCCTTGGTAGTGGGCACTGAGGTGGGATACTGTATCTGGCAGACGAGCTCACTATGTTTAGATGACCACTAGAGTTATGTTTCAGTGCTTCAGTGATTTCTTATCTCTATATGATCCTGTTATATCTATTGATGCCAAATCAGAGACTTTGTTTCTAGAGCTATAGGTTTGTCCAGAAAACTCACTAAATTTAAGTGTTTGAAGAGAAGCTGAACTAGCAAGCATCCCACCTTAGTCAATTCAAACCTGGATAACATTGTGCCAGGGCATATGAGTTGTCATTGCTAGAACAGACCCCAAAAAATATATCCAAAAAATATTAAAATGTAAACATAAGCAAGTAGTTTACTTTTCTCATCTGGCCAGACCTTCCTAATCGACCTATACTTAAGTTTCTATAACCCCCAAGTACATGATTATGGTTTCCAAAATGGCCCGGCTATAGGCATTGATACTAGATGGGAGGACTTCGAAACTATGCTGTGTGGCTCCTTTTCTAGTGCTATGGGTTTGGCCAGAAAACTCCCTAAATTTTAAATGTTTCTGAAGATGATCTTGGGTATTCTAAATTGAAATATACCAAACATACCACCTCACAGGCAATTCAAACGAAGCATTGTGCCAAAGCATATGAATTGTAATTTCCAGAACAGACCCAAAAAAAACTTCTGTATCAAAGCTAGAGAATAATGGAATTTGTAGATAAGCAAATCCTTAACTGTTCTTAGCTGGCAAGATCTGCCTAGACAAAATATTCTAGTGCAAGGATCTATAACCCCCAAAGTGTATTGCTAGAACAAACCGAATATCTCACACATGCTTATTTCAAATTTTATAAACTGTATATCAAACACAGGCCCACTATACTTTGGAAGAATGGGGGAATATCTAGCACAAATGTTTCTGCCCAAACTATCCCTTTAATAAGACATACATTTTATTGCGCCTATGACATTTCAGAAGAGATGGCAATCTTGAGAAATTCCCAATATTAAAACTCTCAGATTAGATGGCTTTACTATAGTGCTGTATAGGTCTTTTAAAGAACTTCTGGTGCCTTAGCTCTTAAATATATTCAAGCAATCATTAAAAGATAGCTGCTTTCCTCATTCTTTACACGAGGCTCTAATATTTTTAACCTTGCATATAGAGTTTTAGCTATAGCTTCTGCTGTTATGAGTTAGGAGTGACTCATGCATGTTACAACATATGTACATTGTGCATGTGTATCCATGTAATGTGTAACTATTATGCAGTTGCTATGGTAAATAATGGTCATCTTGGGTAAATCCTCTGTTTTGAAGGGCTTTACTGGAATGTACATTTGCCAACACTGTAAAGCACTGGTTAACCAGAAGCAAATTGTGCAATTAAAGTGCGAAACAAGGAATGGGCAGATCAGAGAACATGTAATAAATATTGCAAGTGACCTTTAAAGTGATACTAAAGTCTAGTTTGTTTTTTTTTTCCTTTAAAATTAACAAACATGATATACGTACCTGCTCAGCAAAATTGGTTTTGCACAGAGCAGCCTGGATCCTCCTCTTCTTGTGTCCCTTTTTGGTGCTCCTGGCCCCTCCCTCCTGCTAATTGTCCCTATAGCAAGAAGGTAGTTATGGCGTCGCCTGAGCTGCAGCTCTGTGTGCATTCAGACAAAGCTATGGTCTCTCTCTCTCTCTCTCTCTCTCTCTCTCTCTCTCTCTCTCTCTCTCTCTCTCTCTCTCTCTCTCTCTCTCTCTCTCTCTCTTTGATAGCAGTGGAAGCCATTGGCGGCGCTGCTGTGTCTCAGCCAATCAGGAGGGAGAGTCCTGAATGGCCGAGGCACATTGCTGGATAGAGATGGGGCTCGGGTAAATATGAGGGGGGGGGGGCTCCTGTACACAGGCTTTTTTTTTATCTTAAAGTGGATGTAAACTCACACTCTTTTCTAAACTACTGCCCTAGTGGTTATCTATAAGGATATACATGTCTCCTGCATATATCCTCACCTGTCAAATGTCTCCCTTCTGTTATGAGATCCAAAAAACTGAAGATTCGGTGGGTGGGTCTGTTGTCTGGAGCTCGGTGGGTGGAGCCATGATGTCAGATTCCCTGCCCCCTCTACACTCCCCTTGTCAACATGCATTTTCTCCTGTGTATTTCTTACACTAAACTTTTTTTCTATGATCACTAACATCCAGTCAAAACTCAGACACCACATGACTTCAGCATGCCCAATCATGCTGATGTGTGGAACAGCCAATCCTGGGAGAGCTGGAGGAGGAGGGGATCTGAAGTACACAGAATTCCTCTCTCAGGCTCGTGCATGAGATAAGTAAATGACCTGTCACTCACAGCAAGGGGGAAGAACTGACTCCTATTTCTGTGTCAGTTTTTATCTCACTGAAAAAAGATAAAAGAACTGCTCAGAGCTGGAGTAACTTTGTGGCAAGACTGGTCACATATGACATGAAATCTTATACTGTACAGGGTGAAAGCCTTAATTAGAAAAAGTGTTTTCGGGTTTACATCAACTTTAATGCATAGAATGCATTAAGATAAAAAAAAATGCCTTTACAACCAAAAAAGTTTGTGATGCTATTGGTTACATCCTTCTAAAAATATGTTGCCTGGCTGTTCAAATTCCTTCAAAGCATTGAGTCATGGAACGGGAGCAACATGCAAATCTTGGCATACATGTTTGTTTCAGATCAGACTGAATTTAAAACTATTGAATCGGCATGACAGCCAGTTAAATGGGGTTTCCAGTTTAGTTAGCCTACATATTCTTTCAGCACAGCTTTCCTTTAAGAAAAGTGGATAATTGTACCATAAACATACACCTTGTGTAGCTGACATGAAAATCTTTTGCAGTATGTGGGGAAAAAGTCACTATGGGGCTTTGAGAGACTTTTGTTTAGCCGTTCCCCTATATCCAAATGTCTGTAGTCTTGCACACGGCTCATCATCCATGGGACTACTATGCTTGCCTGCAAATGTGTTTCTCTGTTAATGCTACAGTTTTATAATGTGTTGCACATCCCCATGTTAACTCTTGTTTAAATCTTAATGATTAAAGACCTGAATTTGATGTTGTAGGGTAATTTTTAAAAGGATTGGCTTTGCATGCAATGAAGTATGTTTGTCTGTTAGCCTTTTCCAAGCTGTTACTAGTCTTAATTGAATAGTTACAGGGATGAGTCTCCTCTAACGTTTTTGAAAGCCATAGAAGCTGGAGTAGTTTCTTTAATCGTACATCACGGGACACAGAGCCATAGTAATTACTATATGGGTTATAGTCCACCATCAGGTGCTGGACAATGGCACACCCTAAACAGGAAGTTGCCTCCCTATATAACCCTTCCCACTACTGGGAGTATCTCAGTTTTTTTGTCTAAGATGTGGGTCACAATTGAAGATGTGCTGTGCTGTGCTAGACCCCACTGGAGCAATCCTTGCTGGGGCTAGCTATGTAGCCGGATCCATTCAAGGTGACTTTTAGGCCGAATTGAATGGTACCCAGGCCTCGTATCCGAAGAAACAAGGTTTTGCCTCTAACGCTTCTCTTTTTAGAGAACTGTACCCCAGGATCCAGTACTTTTGGTATTAAGGCCATAAAGTTTTACTGATGGGGTGCTTTTTACAGGTCCAGGATTGTGGGTTCCCCGAGGGTCCCCTTTTCCTGGAGGTTTGTTAATGGAACCCACCGTGAAGGGTCTGTTGGTTTTACCACAGAAAACCCTGCGGCGGGAAGGGTAAGTGGAGTTTTTCTAAAGAATTTTTACATTTTCTTATGAAATGTCTCCTTTTAAAGTAAATGTTGTCATGTCTAAGTGTCGCTGCTGGGGGCTGTATGGAGCTTGTACCTTCTCATGCATGCTGTGTCACAGAAGCAGCAGACTTTTTTTTTCCGCCAGCTAGCAGGCAGACCACCAGTAAGTTTGGGGGGGTTTTGCTTCCTCCAGACACCCCCACCTGAGCTAAACTCTTCCCCTCCGCAAGAGGCTGAGTATAGGGGAGAACTAAAAATGATCATCAATACCATTTTTTTTCTTTCACCGCCCCTACACGGCGGCAGCTTACAGGTCTCCTCCACGCTATCCCTCCCTCACTTAGCTGATCCCGCATGGGAGAAAACTTAAAAAAAAAAAAAAGACAGGAGGGGGGTGCGATGCGACAGTGGGGGCATTGGCGTCCTCCAACGCAAGAGGGTGGTTTAAAAAAAAAAAAAAAAACTCAATTTATGCTGGCTGCAAAATTATCAGAGACATGAGAGCAAAGAGCATGAAAGAGGCTTTGGTGATACAGGCATTTCTTATTTGCATCAGGCTGAGCATTAATAGCAGCGGCAGTAGCTGGACTATTGCTCAAGCAGTGGATACGATTTCTTTTGGTAGTACCTCTGCTTTGTGCATTGGGCTATGGTCAGAAGGGGGGATTGAAACACACCTAAAAAAGAGCCTCCCTCGAGCTCTGGAAAGCCTACTCAACTCTACAAATGGCATCCTCCCCTGAGAGGAGGTGGCTGGTCAGAGTGAGCATCAGGGCCATGAAATGTCTGCAACTGTTAACACTGCAGGCCCTGTTTATTTTATGATTAAAAAAAAAAAGTTTAGCAACTTTAATCGCATCCCAGTATGGGTCAAAATGTGAAAGGTTCTCTTCCTTTACTCAGGACCCTCAAACTGAGGAACTAGGGGCAGGGGAAGACTAATTTCCTAAGGGGACTGTGGTGAGGCTGGTAACTCCTCCTCTTCTGATCCCAACCATGACACTACCTGCCTGGAGTTTGCATGTTCTCCCTATGCCTGTGTGGGTTTCCTCTGGGTACTCCGGTTTCCTCCCACAATCCAAAGACATGCAGGTAGGTTAATTGGCTTCTGTCCTAAATTGGCCCTAGTATATGAATGGGGACCTTGGATTGTGGGCTGCTTGAGGGTAGGGACCGATGTGAGTGTGCAATGTACAGGGATAGGGAGAATTGTAGACACTCACTCAGGTTGAACTGGATGGACTGGTGTCTTTATTCAACCTTACTAACTATGAAACTATGAGGTGTCAAATGCGGGAGAATCAACTGTTCCAATCTTAAGATTGATGGTGCCCTTAACTGAGTGTTTGGGTTCACTAAAGCCTCCTCAAGCTGTGTTTTCTCACTTTATCCTATGGTGGAGGAAATTCACCAAGTAGAGTATACCAGCAATTAATGCTATATCCTTTGTGAAAAAGTTTGACTTGTCCCGCAGACAATGCTCATATGTTTAGGGATCCAACAGATAAAAAGGAATTCCTATTGAAAAAAAATAGGATGGCAGATTAGGGTCTCAGCCTGCGCTGACAGTAATTGCTTAATCATTAAGAGACTAGTTTAAACAGGTGTTCAATCTACTATTTCTAAATGCATTTGACAAGTAATCATTCAAGCTCATGGTTTAAAGAGGTAGTTCTACCCGCTCAAATCAAAGCACACTCCTCTAGGGCTGTCAGTGCTTTGTGGGCAGTGCATCACCAAGCCTCCATGGCTCAATTCTGGAAGGCCGCAACTTGGTCTTCAAGCCATACATTTACCAGATTCTATCTGGTGGATGTAAAAAGACTTGAGAATGTCAGCTTTTGGTGCAGTGTACTGCAGACAGCAGTATAAATCCTCTGATCTCATGGTGCCCTGCTTTGGTTGTGTCTCCCTCCCCTCAGTTGGCAGTGCTCTGGGACATCACCCATAGTAATTACTAGGGCTTTGTGTCCCGTGATGTACGATTTAAAGAAAATAGGATTTTTATAATGACTTGCCTGTAAAATCCTTTTCTTTTGATGTACATCATGGGACACAGAGGTCCCGTCCCTCTTTCTAGTATACACGTGTATTGCTTTGCTACAAAACTGAGATACTCCTAATAGTGATAGAGGTTATATAGGGAGGGAACTTCCTGTTTAGTGTGCCAGTGGCCACCTGAAGGTGGACTATAACCCACATAGTAATTACTATGGCTCCGTTTCCCGTTTTGTACTTCAAAAGAAAAGGATTTTACAGGTAAGCTGTTATAAAAATCCTATTTTTCCTTGGTGTCCTCTTATCAGTTTATAGTGCATTGACAAGGGATGGTCAATCATGGAAATAAAATTATCCTAATACAGATACAGTGATTCCATAGGGTCATTTTGCAATTTTCTGATTTTCCAGTAGATTGAGCTTGGATGGATGATATCTGCAGCTATAAATGTTAGTAGAACATGGTAGCCAGTAATATAATTGTCCAGGAAATCTGCTTTGAGTTTCAATACTAAGCAAATGTATGCTATATTTTCCAAAAAAATTTGATGTGAGATAACATATGATTAAAGACTGTAAGTATTCTGTGTCGGTTCCTATAACTAATACATTCTGTATTTAGATCCCCAAGCCAGCTGGAGTAAAGAAGGGATGGCAGAAATCCTATGTAATCATAAGTGATTTTAAGATCCTCATATATGATGCCAACAGTCAAGCAAATGCAATTCTACAGGCCATTGACATGAGGTTTGTATAATAATCCTGCTGTCAAATGTGCACACTGCCAATTAGTTTTCTGTGTGTTTTCCAATTGTTTACTGTTTTGTTAGGGAGCAATACATGTTGTTGTATTTTACGGAAATATATGATCTGTAAATATGTCTGTCTTTAAAATGTTAGAAAGGAAAGTGATAAGCTATAACCAAAATGGCAATCAAATGTACAAAAATACACTGTGTGTGTGTGTGTGTGTGTGTGTGTGTATACCACAGTATTCAAATTATAGCCTAAATAAAGTCCCTGGTATATATCATATAGTTCATTCAACATTGTGCCCTGGAATCTGTACAAGGCGTGCTCTTGCACTCTGTGGGTAGCGCAGTACTCAAGGCTGAAACCCACCCACCCCCCAGAAAAAAAAATTATCTACAGCCCTGATCTATAGGGGTCTCCCTTTTACATGCTCCACAGGAAAGGGATGCAGCTCTTTTAAACTGCCATATTTATTCATATGGCCAATGTGCATAACTTGGCTTTAAAGTGGTCCTAGTACTGAATCATGTAGGCCCCTGTACTACATAATGTGAAAAATATAAAGCAAATATACCGCACTGTCTGCAACCAATGTAAAAAAGCAGCTAGCACAGCTCAATTGCAAAAGATAAAAACGTGTGAACAATAAGTGCAGCGCTCAAAATAAACTGAAAAATTATATATGTGTGTATGTATGTACCGTATATACTCGAGTATAGGTCGATCCGAATATAAGCCGAGGCCCCTACTTTACCACAAAAAAAATGGGAAAACTTATTGACTCGTGTATAAGCCAAGGGTGAGACATGCCTGTCCATCCCTGTGTGTCCGTCCATCCCTGTGTGTCCGTCCATCCCTGTGTGTCCGTCCATCCCTGTGTGTCCAGCCCTGTGTGTCCGTCCATCCCTGTGTGTCCGTCCATCCCTGTGTGTCCGTCCATCCCTGTGTGTCCGTCCATCCCTGTGTGTCCGTCCATCCCTGTGTGTGCAGCCTTGTGTGTCCAGCCTACCTGTGTCCCGAGCCTGCGTCCTGAGCCTGCGTCCCGAGCCTGCGTCCCGAGCCTGCGTCCCGAGCCTGTGTGCTTCTGCACATACGGCGGCCATGCCAGGATCGCCGCACCTCTTCTCGTCTGACAGACGGCGGCCATTCCACTGTTCAAAAGCCGCGCCTCCGTCTGTGATAGGCGGAACACTCAATTTCCCAGCAGTCTGTGTTCCGCCTATCACGGACATCCTCTCATCCTCGTCCGTAGTATGAGGATGAGCGGATGTCCACAGGGAGGCGCGGCTTTTGAATAGTTGAATGGCCGCCGTCTGTCTGCTCGACACGCTGATCGGGTAGACAGACGGCGGTGACTCGAGTATAAGCCGAGGGGGGCACTTTCAGCCTCAAAAAAGAGGCTGAAAATCTAGGCTTATACTCGAGTATATACGGTATGTATATGTATATATATATATATATATATATATTAGTATGTATATTTTAGTGTTTTCTACACGTCTGCACATGTATGTTTCTTTTTATATCATTTGTGTGTGTATATATGTGTGTGTTTGTATTTTTTTTTTTTTCAGTTTATTCTGAGCCCTGTACTAGTTGATAGTAAATCTAAAGGTAGTATTATGATCAGATTGTAAACCGTATAGTCAGCCTAAATAACTCAGCAACCCATTATTACAATTGGGATCCTGCAGTCTCTAATTATTTTCTTACTGCTCAAATGTATTCAACACTAAATTAGTTTGTTGTCTTTTATTTCTTTAAAGGGACAGTCATTTTTCAGTCAGTTCAGTCTTGGAGTCGGATGTGATTCATGCAAACCCCAAAGACATCCCTTGTATATTCCGGGTAAGACGCGCACATCCCCACTCCTAATTCTTTTTGTCAACACAGAGATTGTATTTCATGTTTAAAATTTTGACTTGACAAACATTTACATTTGATTTCGGATTTTTTTTTTTTCGCTATTGCCACATAATCACTGTTGCGTATTGATGATTTTGAATAATCCAGACATTGGTGGCACTCAAATGTTCATTTCCATGCATTGCAGGTAACGTTCTTTCAGCTCTCATCCCCACCCACCACGTCCACTCAGCTCCTGCTGGCAGACACTGAAGTGGACATGCAGAAATGGGTTCAGGTACTGAAAGAGCTCAAGTCACTCCTGAGTGAACAGAAGCCACAAGACCGTTCTGTCCGGTTGCTGAAGGAAGCTTATGATAGTGCATTGCCACTAATAAAAACTGCGCAGTGTGCAGCCATCATAGGTAATGTGATCACAATTTTAATGGAGTTTGTTTCTGATCTTCACCAGGCTAAATACACAGACGAAATGCATACAAGGAAGAAGTTGTTTTACCTGTCAAGGGATTTGTATTTCTGTCCATCCCGTTTTGAGACTTGCACAGCTCTGTCACACAGCACAGCCCTATCTGGCAGGGGAGGAAATCAATTTCTCAGTGCTCCCCAGTTTTTTTTTTTTTTTTAATTCAGGAAAAAAGTTTAGTGAACAGATCGAAAAATAAGAATGACAGTCTGCATTCAAAAGAATTCTAGTCTTCCAACATATTCAGTTGTACAGGTCGATTGCCGCAATCCAGGGAAAAAGGGTACATTAATACAAAGCAGGTTATCTCTATACATTACTAATACCCTCTGTAATTTTACTACACCAAAAATAATTGCATATTAGCACCTCAAAGCATATCTTTCAACAGGAATCATCGTAGTTAAACCGCCTATACTCTAACCCCAAAAATGTATCTAGAACAAGGTCAACTGGTGAGAGTCTGGGGACCGCCATTCAGTCTCTTCATAGCTTCCAAAATTTCCCATCCTTAAAGCGGTGTTCCGCTTAAAAAAAATAAATAAAAAATCAGCACCTACAAATACTGCAGCTGCTGACTTTTAATAATTGGACACTTACTGTACCTGTCCCAGGGTCCAGCGATGTGGGCGATCGAAGCCCCGCTCGTCTCACCCTCCACTTGGCAGCACTGTCATTTTAACTGTGGGTGCCTGGCTGTGGCTTCACATCTGGGCACCCACTGCGCATGCGCACGCTGTGACTGGCCACGCAATCATCTGGGACCTGTCGCATGTCTCAGATTGACAAGAGGGAGGGGGGAGAGGCGATCTCCCTTCCTGCACCAAGGTAAGTGACGTCAGGAGCCCAGGCACCAAAGTAGACTACGAGGGACCCCCTAGCAACAGGCATTTGGAGGGGAATAAAAAAAAATCAAAATTCTCCCAGTTTTTTTTTTTTTTTTAGGACATTCATTTTTTTATTTTATTTTTTTGGGTCAAACTCCACTTTAATGTGTGTGCTTGTTATGCTCACTGTGGAACCTATGGGGTTAATCTTGAGCATTGTGTAAAGGGTTGTTTTTTTTTAGATAATCTTTATTTAGTTTACTAGTTTGACATATTACAACAAAGGGGACATAAAACACAGGGATAAGAGGGGTACATCTGTCATGGCCCCAATGAAAACAATAGTAGAATTAGTGATACATATTAACAGGGGTACCTCCCTTGTCTCGGATATTCAGTCCATGTCGACAAACATCCCTCCCAAACAGGGAGAGAGTAGGGAGATCCCGATCGCAGCTAAAGTCAAAAGGTAATGCATGCATGGTTCAAAGTGCATTTGTAACCTAACTTGAGATACCATGAGTTATCAGGATTTGGATAACCGCTCAGATTTCTATAATGAAAATGTACAGAAGAGTTTTCGCCTGGTTCATTGGCTGATTAGAAGCAACCTATGTAGGCTTGTCGACCATTTGGCTCGTTTGGACAAGTCTCTGAAAAGGATCTGCCAAGGCCAATAAAGCAACATCTAAGCTAGATGAAACTGGGATTGTGTCATGTACGTGGTTTTTCCAGGCTGACAAGTTCAAATTGTTATCGAGTGTCTTTACAAGTAGCAAGCCAATCCTCCGCCTCCATGATCTCCCTCACCTTCCCAACCCAGTCGAGCTTGCTTGGAATGCGCAGGCATTTTCAGTGTAGTGGTATGAGGCGTTTAGCGGCATTGAGGAGGTGGGGGATAGCGCTGCGTTTATAACGAGAAATAGGCATGGGGAGCAAAAAGTGTTTTGCGGAGGCTGGGAGATCTATGCCCAGACCATCTGATATGTGCTCACTGACCATTGAACAAAAAGGTGTTAATAGTGGGCACTACCACCATATATGTAGAAGTGTTCCCCTCATTCCACATCCCTTGCAACACCGGGTCAGAGTGGGGGGGGGGGGCTAAATTCTAGCCAGGGATGAGGGTACCCTATACCACCTTGTTAAAAGCTTGTAATTATTCTCTTGGGTCTTGGAGTCCACAGAACTCGTGTGGGTCAGGCGGTATAGGTGATGCAACCATTCATTAGTGAATTAGCACTGGAGGTCCCGCTCCCATTCTTTTCCCCAAAAAGGGCTTGGGGCTAGGCTTAGCGGCCTCTAACATCTTGTAGAGGACTGAAATTGTGGGGTAGAGGGTCCTCAGCTGCCCATAGGCATTCAAATTCGGTGAGATTAGATCTAATCTGTCAATTTTTGTCGCATGGCTACAAAATATTCTAGTTGGCGATACCTCCAGAAATTGAAGGGGAAGCTACCATATCGTTCCTTAAGGGTGGTACGTGGGACCAGTATGTGGCCTTCCACAAAGCGTGCCAGGCTGACAACCCTATCACTCGTGCAACTTCCAAGGAAGGACAGCTGCTTCCTTCCAGCCAAAGGACGGGGGGAAATCGTGGATAATCACCCACGGGCCCCAAACGGAGACGTCTGTGGTGCCGATGCCAAATGGCTATTTCATCTATCCCAGACCCTCAGAGTGTACAGTTAATGGGGAAACCCAGTCAGAGAAACCTCTGTCCCCTGGGGGAACCCAAGGCACATATGAGCCATGGTCTTTTCCAGGGGGACCCAGAGCTTAAGGGCAGAGTGGAACCTCCAGTTGAGAACACGCTGCAGTGCAAATGCTGGATAGTATTGGAATACTTTGGGTACACCTAGGCCTCCTGTTCGCTTAGATCTTTGTAGCAACGCCATGGCAAGGTGTGGTCTCTTACTGGCCCACACAAAACGAATGAAAAGGCTGCGGAGCTCCATGAATAAAAGACTAGCTAAGTGCACAGGTAGCATCTGCAGGAGAGAGAGTGAGTATGTAGGGCAATATTGTAATTTTGATAATTGTGCTGCCAGCCCATGTGAAGGATGATCTATCCCATGACTGCAAATCTTCCCAAGCAGAGGGACATAGTTATGTGTGTACAGGGAGTCGGTGGTCAGTGAGCTGAATGCCCAGGTATCTCATAAAGGGTGATGTCCATGTGAAAGGGAAAGATCCCTTCAAGGAGGAGGCCAGGGCCGGGGGAATGGTAATCAGCAGAATCTCAGATTTGGCGTAGTTAAGCATACAGATCTCCCATCAGGTTTGGCAACAAGATAAGGAGACCACTACATCAAAAAGTAAATCATCCGCATATGCAGAAAGCTTATGTTCCAAAGAACCTACGTGCACCCTGTTAATTTTAGGGTTAGATCTGAGTTTCTGCAGCAATGGTTCCAAGACCAGTGCGAATAGGAGGGGTGAAAGTGGACATCCTTGTCTCATGCTATTCTGTATAGGGAACACTGAGGAGAGATTGTCATTCACCTTCACCTGAGCAGTAGGGGATACGTATGTCGCTGAGATCCAGCTCAAACCCAATCACACCAACACTGCATTAAGGAAATCCCAGTCTATACGATCAAACGCCTTTTCAGCGTCGGTAGATGGGATCAAATAGGGAGGCAGATGATTGCACGTATGGGCCCAGTGAATGAGTTTAAGCGCCCTGATGGTTATCCTAGCCTCACGTCCCACAATAAAGCCTATTTGATCAGCATGTATTACTTCAGGAAGGAGGTGTTTGAGGCGATTGGTAAGAATTTTACAGAATATCTTGAGGTCTGTATTCAGTAAGGAGATGGGGCAATAACTCTGGGGGAGGGTATAGTCCTCTCCCCCCCCTCCCCCTCCTTCAGGAGGACCGCTATGTGGGCCAGTGAAGCCCCCTGCGGGAGATGCCCAGTGGTAGCTAGAGAATTAAGAAATGTACATAAAGGGGCCTGGAGCTGATCAAAGAACTTTTGATAATAAGCCCTGGTGAAGCCATCGGGCCCAGGACATTTCCCAGCAGGGAGGGACCTCACAGTGGCCAACAACTTGGTCGTAGATATAGGGAGTTCAAGTCCTGCTTTCTGTTCTAGGGATAAATTGGGTAGCCCAGCTGGAGAAAGGTACATTTCAATATGGGATTGCTTAAGAGCAACATCCAGAGAAAAGGAGGACTCCAGACTGTACAGGACTGCATAAAATTTACGAAACATGGAAGCAACTTTTGAAGTATGCTGGACCGGTGTTCTGTTTGGAGAATGCAACTTATGGACATGGGTAGAAACGCGTTGCGTGTGTAGCACCCTCGCCAGCAAGCTATCGCATTTATTGCCATTCTCATAATACTTATGAGCAACATAACGCAACCGTCTGTAGATTTCGCGGTCCAATTGTTTTGAGAAAAAAAATGCTCGCAGCTCCGCCAGATGGCGAAACGCCTCGGGATCTGATGTTTATGGCATAACTCTGCTTGTTGCAAAGCCCGGAAAACTCTCTGAAAGTCCGCCTGTCTCTCTCCTTCAGTTTGGAGCCCAATGCAATAAGGGTACCAGGAACCACCACCTTATGTCCTTCCCATAAAATACCATTGCTGACCTCACCATTAGCATTTTCTGACGAGGAATGGGATAGTCTCCTGAACCCTGAGACCACCCCAAATTGTCCATTAGGTTCTTGTTTAATTTCCAAGACCATGTTCTGGCCACCTTTTATGGCAGCGAGAACGAAAGGGTCACTGGGGCATGATCCGCGATGGTAATCTGGTCGATAGTGGTGTCTGTCAACAGGTCTAGGGTACCCTGATCGACTAGCATAAGATCGATTCTAGTGTACACATTATGGACAGTAGAGTAATAGCTGTAGTCCTTCTCTGAGGCGTGCAATGCTCTCCAGCAATCCACCAGAGTATGGCGCTGAAGGGCCTTACGAAAATGCCTCAGGAAGGCGTAGCAATGTGTCGATCTACTTGCTAATGTATCCAGAGAAGGGTCAGGGCTAACATTAAAATTCCCGCCCCCCAGGATTAATCTGCCCTCCTGGAAATCCGCCAAGTTGTCTAGGACCATTTCAATAAACAAGAGTTGTTGGGAATTAGGGGCATACAGAGTGGCGAATGTGTACATCTGGCCCATTATGTTTCCTTTCAGGAACACATAACGTCCCTGGTGGTCGGCAATAGCGGTCAGAAGGTAGAAAGGGACAGTTCTTGTGAATGGCTATAGCTGTGGCTTGGGATTTAGGGTTTGGGGAGTTACTTAAGTACCAGTGCGGGAAGAAGTGGGTGGGCAATTTTGGGAGTGAGGCATATGTGAAACGTGTCTTCTGCAGAAACAGTACCTGTGCCCCAAGACGCCTCAGCTCAAGCCATAACCTGTTGCACTTGTTGGGGCAGCACAGACCATGGACATTATATGACACTACCTTAACCATGCCATGTTGCATCAGGAATGGATTGTCCAAATGACCATCCGAACCAGGTGAGAGTATTAGCAGTTCTGAATTCTGTGCAAAGAGGAGAAAAAAAAAGGGGTGAGATAACCAGAACAAAGGATAACCACAATAATCAATGAGAGCGACCAACGGAGGTATCCATGACCTGCCGTGAGCCTACAATCAACTGCTTGCCATGACTCAGGCGGCGCACCCAGCAAGAAGGAACTGCCTAAGTGAGGCAAGATGTCCCAAACAGGGCTAATACCCAATAGAAAAAAAAATTCAGCGTGTTTGACAAGTGCCAGTGAATAAATCCAAAGATGTGAATCCCACATACTCAGCCACCATTCACCTTATGCACTCACATGGAAATATTAGCCGATATGGAAAAATAGGTCATCACTGTGCATTCCCCATTAAGGGGTTAAGTACCTCCTGGACACCACCGAAATGGTCACCAATGCCGCCTTACTGAATGGTTTCTCAGTACCACTAAAGCAACCAACCTCTTCCCAGTGGGTAACTCCAACATAGCTCACAAAAAAATAAAGACAATCCTCTTACGTTCCGCTACATTAAAACCGCTTTTTTTTTTTTTTTAACCACTTGCTTACTGGACACTTAAACCCCCCTCCTGCCCAGACCAATTTTCAGCTTTCAGCGCTGATGCACTTTGACAATTGCGCGGTCATACAACACTGTACCCAAATGAAATTTTTATCATTTTTTTCCCACAAATAGAGCTTTCTTTTGGTGGTATTTAATTGCAGCTGGGAGTTTTATTTTTTGCTAAACAAACAAAAAAAGATGCAAAATAAAAAAAAATTAAAAATCATGTTTAATAGTTTGTTATAAAATTTTGCAAACAGGTCATTTTTCTCCTTCATTGAAGTGTGTGGATGAGGCGCACTGATAGGCTGCACTGGTGGGCACTGATAGGCACAGATAAGGTGGCACCGATAGGCACAGATAAGGTGGCACCGATAGGCACAGATAAGGTGGCACCGATGGGCACAGATAAGGCAGTACTGATGGGCACAGATAAGGTGGCACGGATGGGTGGCACTAAGGGGCACTGATATGTACCACTGATAGATGGGCTCTGATAGGTGGCTCTGATGGGCACGGACATGTGGCACTGGGGTGCAGCACCGTTGTTGAGGCAGATTGTGGGTGGCACTGTGGTCACTGATGGGTGGCACTTACAGGGGGCACGTATTTATTCCTGAGGGGGGCAGGTGGGCACTAGTAAGCTGGCCGTGATCGGGACTGATGTCCCAATCACGGCCGCCGGTGATCGGCTCTTTTTTTTTTCTCCTCGCGCTGTCAGCACGAGGAGGAATAATAGCCAATTACCGGCTCCGTTGTATCACATGATCAGCTGTCATTGGCTGACAGCTGATCACGTGGAAAGGGGTCGGGATCGACCCCTTGCTCGGATCCGTGATCAGGCGAGTCTCATAGACTCGCCGATCACAGAGCGCGCCGCGAGCGCTCCTCGGGGCGCGCAGGCCGCTTGTGCACGGGACGACGTCAATAGACGTAGTCCCGGCAAAGGAGGTCCGCGCTGTAGCCGTCATTTGGCTATAGCGCGGGTCTCAAGTGGTTAAAGATGATAAAATTGCACTCATTCTTGCATACTTCAAAACCGTGCACCTATACAATTTTAAAAGCAGTTGCCCCCTTAAGAGCATATCAGATCAGCAGCCTCCAGTATTTAGTTGTTCACCCACTTACTAAGTACATACTGGTTTTAATATAGCAGAAAGCATGCTGATGATCTTTATTAGCAATAGGAACCATTCAGAAAGGAGGCACAGTGACCATTCCGGAGCTGTCCATGAGGTAATTAACCCCTTAAAGCCTCATTCACACCATATGTGCAGAAAAACGAATGGAATGAAAACATGCATTTTTTGACGTGTGTATAATAATTTGGTCTTGTTCACACCATTTGAAGAGATGTGCATTTTTCTTACGTACAGTACGTCTCTGCAAGGGCACAAAAATTTTTATTCTGTGTCCTGTTCACTTCACAATGTTGATGTCATGTGAGTTTTTCTTGCACAGAAAAATTCTGCACATGATACCAGTGTTGATGTGGGAGCAGGGCTTCTAGAAAACTGGTTTTCTTTTCGCTCTTGCAGAGACAGGTGCAGAAAAACTCACATCTGTGCACATAGTGTGAACAAGGCCTAAAAAGGCGCATTGAGGCCTATTTTTCCATATAAATCAATATCTCTAGGAGACAGCATAAGTGAAAGGTGGCAGAGCACATACGTGGAATTCATATATAGTTAGATTTATTTTCAGGCACGTGTGGTAAACACGCTGGACTTTCACTTAGTGTTGCTAAATCCAGGACCCTGCATTTAGTTTAGTAAATATAAACTGCTAAATACCTTTTCTCATTAGCAGTTAGAGCAGTCTCTTGACTTCTATGTCTGGTTAAAGCCAGTAGGATTTATTTTCGTTTTCTTCTGACGTTCTGTCTGGACAGTGCTGATTGACCCCCCCCCCCCCCCCCCCCCATTGGCCTGATCGCATGCACCCTCAAGAAGCATGTGCTTCCTGACACTATAAACACTGTTATCAGGGGGCAGTGGAAAGAGGGTGGAAGGATCAAACAGCCTTAGGTTCCATAGTAAGTATAACCAGCAAGCTTTACTGCATATACAGACTGATTTTACTGTTGTGGGTTTAGTAACACTTTAATCTTTTTTGTTTCTTTTTTGTTGATTTATTATTACTTATTTACATTATGTATATAATTGCCAGCATGCTGGTCTGTTTTTGAAAATTTGGCACTGATTGAAAAACACGTTGGACTTCAATTGTAGAAAACCTGATTTGTTTGCATTTATTGTATGAATATTGTATATTTGAAAAAAAAATTCCAACATGCAGCCTATTTTTTGTAAGTTTGTGTTAAGTAGATTTTGGGTGCACAATTGTTATATACAGCTGTGCGGCACTTAAAGTGGTTGTAAACCCATGGGGAAAAAAAAGCAACCTGCAAGGCAAAGGCATAATGAGCTAGTATGTATAGCATACTAGCTCATTATGAAAAACTTACCTGAGAACGAAGCCCACGAAGCGTTCCTCTGTCTTCATGTCCACCGCTGCCATGGATCCTGGAGTGACTGCCCCGGTCTCGCTGCTCCAACACTGTGATTCGCCGGAGCAGTGATGACGTCACGCCCGTGCATGCGCATGGAAGCCAACATTTGTGGCATATCGCCGCGATCTGCGGCCTGCCCAGTGCGCCTGCGTGCCGCTGTCTACGGCGCATGCGCCGTAGACAGCGGTGGCTGTGTTTTTGTAAATATCTCCTAAACCATATAGGTTTAGGAGATATTTATTGGACCTACAGGTAAGCGGATGTAAACTCCCAAAAAAGTTTTAAGACTCGTATCTGTTACAGCAGAGGATGTAATTCCATCTGTGCCCAGTTTTGCCACGAAGAGTTAATCCAGCTCTGAGCAATCCTCTTCTCTTCCGTAAGGCTCCATGCACACTGAAGCTGATAAACTGCAGTTTATTGGAGTTTGGGCGTTTTTTGTAAAAGCCCATAAACTCCACTCTATGTTAGCCTATGTGTCCATGCACACATGGACGTTTTTCAGCTTTAATGAGCAGTGGAGTTTATGGGCTTTTTTCTGAACGCCAGAAATTCGCGTTCAAAGTGCCGTTTTTCAGCGGCAAAAAACGACAAACGCTCATTAACGCTCATTAACGCTCGTTCATTAGTGTTCGGCATTCTATTTTTCAATGCATTGTGGGATTTTTGGAGTGTCCTCTGTGTATTTTTATAAAAAACGCCCATTAACGCTAACGCTGTAAAACGCTCATTAACGCTCATTAACGCTAGTATAAAACGCTGTTAAAAGCAGGTTTTTCAACCAGCGTTTTCTGCCAGCAATCTGGCGTCCAGAAATAGCTTTTTTGAGCTTCAGTGTGCATGGAGCCTAGGAGGAAAACAGACACACAGAGAAATAGGTGTCTGTTTCTTCCCCCTTGCTGTGAGTGACAGGTGATTTCCTTATCTCATGCAAAACATGAGACATTCTGTGTACTTCACATCCCCTCTCATAGGATTGGCTACTCCACACCTCAGCATGATTGGGCATGCTGAATCATGTGGTGACTTTCCTGGGTTTTGACTGGATGTTAGTGATCATGGGGCATAATCCATGAGACAAGCAGAAGTTCAGTGTAAGAAATATTGATGCCTGTCCAAGGGGAGTGTAGAGGGGGGCGGGGAGTCTACTGACCTCACAAATCCACCCACAGTGCCCTGGACAACAGACCTGCCCACAGAATCCAGAGTATTGCAGGGCTCCAAACAGATAAAGGGAAGATATTTGACAGGTAATGATATATGCAGGAGGCATGTATAGCCTTATAGATCAGCACTGTGGAAGTAATGTAGAAATTATGAGTGGGTTTACATGCACGTAAAAATATTTGGTGTAAATTAATCAAAAATTTGAATGGGTAGCATGGTTAGCACTTACGCCTACCAGCACTAAGGTCGCTGGTTAAACCAGCACTACCTGGCTGGAGTTTGCATTATTCTCCCTGTGCCTGTATGGGTTTTCTTTGGCTACTCCAGTTTCCTTCCACACTGCAAACATGCTGGTAGGGTAATTGGCTCCTATTTAAATTGTCTCTAATATGTGTATAAATGAATGTGAATTGGGAACCTTAGATTGTAAGTTCCTTTAGGGTGGGGACTGATGTGAATGTACAATATATATGAAAAGCGCTTTGTAAATTGATGGCGCTATAGTACCTGAAATAAAATGTGTTTTTTGTTTTTAGATTGCGCAGAGGGTATTCTCTTTATCAACCTTGCATAGTGATAATAGAATACAAATATCTGTTTTGAAATTTACAGCATTTGCTTTTTTTTTATTTTTTAGATCAAGAACGAATTGCTTTGGGAACAGAAGAAGGACTTTTCTCACTGCATATGAATAATAATGGTAGGGATGTTTGCAGATAAAAGTTAATGCTATAGTTGTGATCTTTAAAAACACAACTATATTTTATGCTGGTACTTCAAATTAATGTATGTTTAAGAGGTTCACTTCAACTTATTTACTTATCAGAAACTAACCTAGATACGGTGGCAGGGTTTAGTATCTTTCACATATTTGTGACATCTTTCTCCCCAGCTCAACCAATCAAAGGCCGCTTTGAAATTGGAATTAAAGCAGAGGTCCATCCTCCCCTTTAAAAATCAGCAGCTACACATACTGCAGCTGCTGCCTTTTAACATTGGGACACTTTCCTGTCCTGGAGTCCAGCGATGTTGTTGCTGCAGCTGCTGTTTCCATCAGCTGTTGGGTGCTGCTGCCGCCGCCATTGCCAATTGGGGAACCTGGCAGTGAAGCCTTTCGGCTTCACGACCGCGTCCCTACTGGGCATTTGCACCAGAAAGGGGGGAGGGAGAATCAGATAAGTGGAAGTTCCACTTTTGGGTAAAACTCCGCTTCAAGCATTGTAATTATGGATAATGGCGGTGCTGAGCGGCTGACTTCCTGTGACCAACTGACCTATGGAAAGCAAGTGGAGATCACTGGAGTAATGGTGTCTACTTCAGTAATTTCCAGCTTCAGAGGGTGATTTGGCGTATGGTGTATGCAGAGAATTATGCATAAAATATTCATACCATGGAATTCTTTAAAGGTGCTTGAAAATTGCATTGTAGATTAAGACGGGACAGAATTCTGTCAAAAATGGGTTACTTGTGTAGGCTCATGGAGTATAAAACACAAAATATGTAAATACAAGGGTGATCTGCCAAGACAGACTTTATTGTACCAGAGTATAGTTCAGGTATGAACAAATATACGGCCTAAGACTAAATATTCATGTGTTTTGTTTTAAATAACCACATGGTAGTATATTAAAGCATCTCTGAGCCCTAGCTTATACCATAGATATGTGAATATGCATTTCCTTCCTGATCCACAATACTGAGCAGCAGCTCTGTTGCTTGCATTTTCTTGTCTTTCTATTTAAGTATAATGTGTATTTAGTCTTTTTTTTATTTGGGTTTGACTCTTTGGTGCATGTGTATTAGGCCCTTTTCAGAAGGAGCAGAACCCATCAAGCGTATCGGCTTGCTCAGCAGGGAATCTCTCGGCTGATCCCTGCTGAGCAGGATGACAGGTCTACTATGCAGAGCGGACACTGACACAGCCCGAGCCCGCTGTTCTCTATGGGGCGGTCGGATGGAAACAGACTGCTTGTCCATTTCCATCTGTCAACTGCTCTGATCAGCCATCTGCCTGTTTTTAGTGGTGCAGATTCCAGTGGGTGTTATCGGACACATGTCTACTAACATCCGCTGCTCTATAGAGAAGAATGGGTGGTCCGAATCGGTCCACTGGTGTGAAGGGGGCTTAAAAGGGTAAGCTCACCTTTCATGACATGTTACACCCATGTTCAAGGTGCAACATGTTATGAAACGATGGGCCTCTGCTCCCCTGCTTTGACAGCTAGCGGGGATCTTCACCCACCCAGCTGCGTCACTTATTCACAGTGCTCTGTAGATTGAAAACTACTAGTCCTGACAGCCTTAGCAGGTCTTGGTTTGCAGTTCTTGATCAACTACCATGGTGCTTTGAGCGCCATGGTGGTTTTTCTGCTTCTTCCTTTCAGTGTATTGGCTTGCTCATACTTCATACGAGCAAGCAGATACACTGACAGGTCTGCATGGCATCAACGATCTGCTGATCACTGGTGAAAGACTTTACAGGTTTCTACAACACAATAATAAATGCACATTTTTTTTTTACCTACAAAAAAGATTAACTTATACTTTTAAATTAGTGATTAATTCACTACTGGTTAATGTTTGAAATTCACCTTTGTAAATATGCCCATTTCTGTCCTTGGTCTATAAGTGAGGCTTGCATGTCATTGCACGCAAAAACACTTCCTTATCTCTTAATCTGATTTTACTGGAAAGCAATTCCACCACAGAAAAGTTGTAATTTTGTAAAAACAAAAAAAAAATGCCTGAAAAATGTCATACAGTTAAAATAAATTTACAATATGGGAACTCTTTTACCACAAATTGTATTTCTCTTCTTTCAGTCCTGTGAGAAACCAAGACCTGCCACATATCCCTTTATGGTTGGTGACCTGACTTTCTCTATTGCAGTTTAGCAATACAGATTGGTCACCTCCCTGTCCCAAGCTTGTGATTGGACAGTAAAGGAGCATCAGTCTGAGGTCATCATTCTCTCTTCCTGCCAGTATGTTCCTTCACAGCACAGTGCACAGCAGCACATCGAATGGTCTCCTGGAATGGACTCTCCCTATTTCAATCAGAGTGCTGCTGCTACAGAAGACTAGACTAGTTGCATTTCAAAATGAATTTCAAGATTTTTAGCGAAAACATAACTGCTTTCATTAGTGCGTGTGTATACCAACCCTGTCATATGTTAAAGATCCATATGAGATCTTGAGATCTGCCACCAGACTTGGAGATGCAGGGTCCTATTCCCCATAGTCAGGTAAAAATTACTTCCCACTGGGGGAATGGGACTATCCTATAACCCTGAAAAGATAAAACATTTATTAAACAATGAACAATATAAGAGAGACCTCTAATAGTGGTGTTTTTCATCTCTTGTTGGGATTTAAGTATAAAGTTTGTTTTCCCAAAGTATTATTTATGTCGGCCCTTGCATACCACTCCGAGTATGGGAATCTGGACATAAGCTGCGTAATCTTGAAAGGATTTAATACCCTGTTTCTGCAAAAATAATCTCTATCCTGAAAAGACCTGGCCTGATATTCGGGGAGGGCAGCAATATAAGCTCTACCCTAAAAATAAGCCCATGTACAAATAAGCCCATGTACAAATAATCTGTTTTGTGAAAATGTTATATAATGTCCACTTGTCTTCTGTAACTTTGGCGAAAATACCTTATTTACAGCTTTGTTGGGCGCTCACATGACCCACGAGATCTTCTCTCCTCTTGGCTGACATCGGCAGCACCTCCCTCTGCAGTGCTCGGAGTGGGGCTGACCTTGGCAGGCATCTCAGCCCTTCCCTCGGCAGTGCTCAGAGCAGGGCTGAAGTCCATAGGCATCTCGGCCCTTCCCTCTGCAGTGCTCGGAGCAGGTCTGATGTCAGCAGGCACCTCAGCCCTTCCCTCAGCAGTGCTCGGAGCAGGGAATAAGAGCTACAATGGATCACGTGAGCGCCCAGCGGCGCTATAAATAAGGTGTTTTCAACAATAAAGTCACTAAGTTAGACTCGCTGGATGTTATATTTTTACAAAACCGATTAATTATTTTTGGGATTAAAGATGTCATAATGGTGACAGGGGAAGAGAAGACAGGAGACATGGATAAGACATCCCCCGAAAATAAGCCCTAGTGTGTGTGTGTGTGTGTGTGTGTGTGTGTGTGTGTTTTTTGTAGCAGAAATTGATACAAGACCCGGTCTTATTTCCGGGAAACACGGTAGGTGTTCAACAAAAGTTCTTCTGGTATGGGTAGAGATATGCAGTTTAGCATGCAATGGGGTTTATTTACTAAAGCTAAAGAGGGCAAAATTAGTCTAAATTCTGCAGAAAAAAAAACAAGGCGCTTCTAATCTCAGCTTGTTTAATTAAGCTTTAGCAATACAACTTGGAAGCTGATTGGTTTCTCTGCTTTTTGCCCTCTCTAGCTTTAGTAAATAAACCCCAATTTGTGTATGTACAAGGGCATTTTGAGTTATTTTCTAATCTCTGCAATGGTTGGTGGTAAGGGTGAGGTCAATTACCTCGTCATAGTCCAGCTCACAGTCAATAGGCATTTGTGTATCTGACGTTGAAGATATTTTTGTTTTAGGCAGCGGTGGATGTTCGATTCATGGCTGAATAGAAATGACAGATATGGTACAGATCCAATCTAGGGCAGGTATAGGCAGGCTAAACGATGAACCCTGATATCTGGAAGGTTTATGTTCATCTCCAATCAGGAGAAAAGTTTGGAAATATAAATAAATGTGGGCTTTTATTGTGTAAAAGGATGCCATGGCTTTATTTTTGCATCTGTAAATCTTTGTATTTTAGTAATACTGGGATGGACAACATTTGGACAAAGCTCATCATTTTAACAAAGTGGCATCTCCTGAAGCATCAAAGAGGGAGTCGCACCTTACACGTTCAGCTCTCCCCCCAATTCTCCCAATCTGAGGGGATTAATTCAAAGAATATAGCAAAAACAGGGTTCTTGCCTATCTTCAGCACTAAAATGGGTAATAGGATCCTTTGCTATATATAGCAAAGGTAGTTGATTGTCTAGCTCTTTAGCAAAAAAAGGAAAGTACAGCCAAGGTCATGACAAGGGAAAAAGGTGGGGGGAGGGCAAAAGGGGCACATGCCCTGTGGATGTGGGGGCACACTGGGAGCTTTGGTCAAATTAATCTTCTGCTGTCTCACTGATGAGTGAATGCAGAATCACTCCTGTCAGAAGAAGCAGGGGCCTTGACGGCTGTTAGAGGGGAGGATTCTGCATCCTCCTCCCTCCAATAGCAGCATGCAGTGAGCAGAAGAGAGTGGGCACTCATTAACACACCTCAATCTCAGGACTGTGCCCCTGGGAAGTGAGGGCAGACTTCTGGTCTCTCTGCCATGTGACGGATCACATAATCTGAGATGGTGACGCTGCCTTCATTGACTGCTTGCGCCATTCAGAAGGTGGCTTCAACAGTGAGTACACAATAGGCGTGGGAGCAACTTGGCCCTAGACCTTCTCAGATTTTTCTTTTTCTTTTTTCCTTTTCAAGGACACAAAAGACACTGGGTATTTTTTATTTTTTTTCCTTCCAGTGCAGCCACTGACACTTTATTTATTTTTTTCTTCACTGCTGTTAGCCTTATAATTGTTCACTGATTTTTAAAATTCCTAAAGTGATTGTAAAGTCTTGTTTTTTTACTAATAAAATAATGAACATGTTATACTTACCTGCTCTGTGCAGTGGTTTTGGAGCCTGGATCCTCCCCTTCTCAGGTCTCTGGCTGGAGCTCCAGGCCCCTCCCTCCTGTTGAGTGCCCCCACAGCAAGCAGCTTGCTATGGGGGCACCTGAGCCTAGCTGCAGCTCCATTTATCCATTCAGACACAGAGCTGCAGTTTGGCCCTGCCCCCTCTCTCTACTACTTGGCTCCTGCTGTTGTCAAACTCAGTTAGCCGATGACGCTGCTGTTGTCTCAGCCAATTGGGAGGTAGAGTCCTGGAAGGCCGAGGCACTCGTGGACATCACTGGATAGTTATGGGGCTCAGGTAAGTATTAGGGGGGTGGCTGCTGCACACAGATGGCTTTTTATCTTCATGCATAGAATGTATAAAGATAAAAAGCCTCCTGCCTCTACAACCACTATAAGTTAGTTTCAGTGTACCAATAGAAATGCATGTTATAACTGTCAGAACTGAAACCTACAGATGAGTGCTGCCTTTGCTGTACATCAAAATGGACTGACTTCTTTTTCTAAAATTTTGTTTTCTTTAGAAATCACTCAGCTAGGAGATTGTAAGAGAGTACTCTCCCTGCGCTCGATCTCAGAAGTCCAGCAGCTGGTTGTGCTTAGTGGAAAGAGTCACAGTGTTCGCCTCTTCTTTTGGGACCAGATACCAGACTCAACTGGAGTGAAGATCCCTGAGGCAAAGGGATGTCAAGCTATTACATCTGGTCTGGTTTGCCAAGGCTCCACAGCTGTTCTCTGTGCTGCTTCTAAGCGTCAAGTCATCTGCTTCCAGTTGACAAACCGTAAGGGTCCTCCACGGAAGATTAAAGAGTTCCAGGCACCTGGAGTGGTTCAATGCATGGACCTCTTGGGAGAACGAGTTTGTGTTGGCTATTCCTCTGGATTTTCTTTTTACCCTCTCCTAAATGAAGGAGCGCCATTTAACTTACCCCACCCAGATGAACCTAAACTATCTTTCCTGGCACAGACTGCCCATGATGCTCTTTGTGCGGCAAGGCTTACCCTTAGTGAATACTTACTGTGCTTTTCCACATTTGGAGTCTATGTGAATGCCGATGGTAAAAAGTCTCGATCTCAGGAGATTATGTGGCCTGCACCCCCACTTTCATGCTGTGAGTATTATATTATGTTTGTGTGGTGTCTGCTGTGGTACTGCTCTCTGTGGTTATCTAATTTTGTGTTTATATAATGTTTAATGTTCTTGCCTATAAATGGCAAAATGAAAAACATTCTTCTCTTCCAAATCCAATAATCCACTTTTGTCTGGTCAGGCATACTATCCAGGATAAAGGGGTCTAAAGTGCCTGTAGGTAGCAAAATCAAGTGGGTGACTTTTCCATGTACATCTGATATTTGCTTATTGACATCAATTTTTTTTGTAATGGACCAATAAAGAAGAAAAAAAGAGTATGTACGAAAGAGTTGACCCCCTGGCAGAAGGTTGTTGCTTTGTGTGTCTGCTGGGTCCATTGATGTAATCCAGCCCTTAACACACACTTTTTTTTTTTTTTTAACCAGATGTTTAAATATAGTCTTGGACATAGAACTTGCTCTGGTGTATGCACTTTTGTGAGCATTCTATAGGTGTTGCAAAACAAACAATTTATCTGCATCTCATCTCATCTGCATCTCATCAATGGATATCCCATGTAGTTTGAAAACGTAGCTAAGTGGATGGTAAACTGTTATTTCCAGTGTTGGAGAGCCATCAATTTTTCACGTGTGTGTGTGTGTGTGTGTGTGTGTGTGTGTGTGTGTTAGCAATTTTTGTGCTTTTATTCCTGTCAAAATTGAAAGAATAGTATGGCTAAGGCTTTCATTCATCCTAGTAAAGTTTAATATGGCTCTTTAAGTGGGAGTGGAATTATCTGCTGTCATTGGCAGTAGGTTGGAAGGAAGCAAGAGCCTAATCCTTTTACTTTGTGGCCAGGTCTTTTTAGTTTTAAGTATTATCTTGGTAGGTTAAAAAGGTTTTATTTGACCCATAACTCATACCACTTTTACCAGTCTAACCTTCCCTCAATTAACTGCTTTCTAGTGCATGAAGCTCACTAGTTTTAATTATTGGGGAAGGATATATATAATATATATATTATATAAATTTTTATTTTTCAAATAAAAATGTAGTTGTGGATGCTTCACTGGTAAGTGTGAAGTCAGGATGACTGGTCATGAAATGTAACTGATTACTGGTATTTCTTCCTGCAGCATACACATCTCCTCACCTAACGGTTTTCAGTGAAAACGCAGTGGATATATTTGATGTACGAAAAAGTGAGTGGATCCAATCTGTTCATCTCAAGAAGGTAAGCTTTGTCAGCATGTACATACATCTGAATTATTCAATATGATTGAATTTTATGACGTGCACAGTTTTGTTCTGCAGGAAACCAGAGCAGTGCTTACTATTGCTGTAATTTCATGTGCTACAACACAGACATTAGTCCAACATAGTTTGGCAACTTTTGCATTACATGCACAATCGTATGCTGCTTTTAAGTTTGTAAATCAAGAAAAGTTTATAGGCACAGGCAAGTTCCAATAGGTGTTCACTCGTGAAGCAAATTTTTATGCAGTTGACAACGTGCAGAACTTCTACTACTGGTGACACTAGCCACTCGCCTCACCTCATCGCATGGACCCCTGAATAAACAGTCAGGTCAAATGCGCTTTCCCATTCAGTGTTAATGAATGACAGAACATCTCCAATGAGTGTTGGGGTGACCGGTGGGCGGGGAGAGAGGCGTCATACGTGTCCCCTGGGAGCTGTCACTGACAGGCAGTACCTTACCTGGATGGAGTTCTGCTAATCCCAATAAAGAAATCGGAAAGTCATTCATTAACCCTGTTTGAGAAAGCGCATTTGACCTGGCTGTTTATTCAGGGGTCCATGCAAGGTGGGCAGCACTCTCACCTAGCAGTAAAAAGGGCTGCTGGGTCAAATCCCAACCACGACACAACCTGCCTGGAGTTTGCATGTTCTCACGGTTTCCTCCCACACTCCAAAGACATGCTGCTAGGTTAATTGGCTTCTATCTAAATTGGCCCTAGTATATGAATGTGAGTTAGGGACCTTAGATTGTAAGCTCCTTGAGAGTAGGGTCTGATGGGAATGTACAATGTATATGTAAAACGCTGCATAAATTGACAGCGCTATATAAGTACCTTAAATAATAATAATAAATTACGTGAACGGCTAGTATCAGTGGTGGAGGTTCTGCACGTTGTCATCTGCATGAAAATTTGCATCACGAGTGAACACCCATTGGAACTTGCCTGTGCCTATAAAATTTTATTGATCTTACATTAATTATTTTAGTGCTGCACTAACTTTTTATATGATTAACACTGGGATTTGATATTTTGGCCTAGAGTGTCAGCAGCTTATGTATTTTTATATTCAGTTATTTTGCGCCGATTCATGGATAGATCTATTTATCTATGTATCTCACAAAAGTGAGTACACCCCTCACGTTTTTGTAAATATTTTATTATATCTTTTCATGTGACAACACCGAAGAAATGACACTTTGCTACAATGTAACATACTGAGTGTACTGCTGGTATAACAGTGTAAATTTGTTGTCCCCTCAAAATATTGCAACACACAGCCATTAATGTCTAAACCACTGACAACATAAGTGTGTACACCCCTAAGTGAAAATGTCCAAATTGGGCCCAATTAGCCTTTTTCCCTCCCTGGTGTCATGTGACTTGTTAGTGTCACAAGGTCTTAGGTGTGAATGGGGAGCAGGTGTGTTAAATTTGGTGTTATCCCTCTCACTCACTCATGCTGGTCACTGAAAGGTCAACATGGAACCTCATGGCAAAGAACCCTCTGAGGATCTGAAAATAATAATTGTTGCTCTACATAAAGATGGCCTAGGCTATAAGAAGATTAGCCAGACCCTCAAACTCTGCAGCATGGTGGCCAAGACTGCACAGCGGTTTAACAGTACAGGTTCCAATCAGGACAGGCCTCACCATGATCAATCAAAGAAGTTGATTGCATGTGCTCAGCGTCATATCCAGAGGTTGTCTTTTGGGTTATAGACATATAAGTGCTGCCAGAGTTGCTGCAGAAGTTGAAGGGGTGGAGGGTCAGCCTGTCAGTGCTCAGACCATACTCCGCACACTGCATCAAATTGGTCTGCATAGCTGTCGTCCCAGAAGGAAGCCTCTTCTAAAAATGATGCACATGACAAGACAAGCAGACTATGGACATGGATTACTGGAACCATGTCCTGTGGTCTGATCAAGATAAACTTATTTGGTTCAGATGGTGTCAAGCTTGTGTGGCGGTAACTGGGTGAGGAGTACAAAGACAATTGTGTCTTGCCTGCAGTCCAGTATGGTGGTGGGAATGTCATGGTCTAGGGTTACATGAGTGCTGCCGGCACTGGGGAGCTACAGTTCATTGAGGGAACCATGAATGCCAACATGTATTGTTGCATACTGAAGCAGACATGATCCCCTCCCTTCGGAGACTGGGCCACAGGGCAATATTCCAACATAACTCCAAACACACCTCCAAGATGACCACTGCCTTGCTAAAGAAGCTGAGGGTAAAGATGACGGACTGGCCAAGCATTTCTCCACACCTAAACCCTATTGAGCATCTGTGGGGCATCCTCAAACAGAAGGTGGAGGAGTGCAAAGTTTCTAACATCCACCAGCTCTGTGATGTCATGGAGGAGTGGAAGAGGACTCCAGTGGCAACCTGTGAAGCTCTGGTGAACTCATGCTCAAGAGGGTTAAGGCAGTGCTGGAAGATAATGGTGGCCACAGAAAATATTGACACGTGACAGCAAATTTACACTGTCGTACAAGGTGTACTCTCCTTGTGTACATTGTAGCAAAGTGTAATTTCTTCAGTGTTGTCACATGAAAATATATAATACAAAAATGAGGGGGTACTCACTTTTGTGAGATACTGTGTATATATACTTTTAAGTTTGAACATTAGGTAGATATAGTTGACAGGAAACATGCTGACAGGAGGGTACTCCACTGACTGCTCTGTTCTCTCCTCCTGCCAGCATGCTTTGTCACTGTACAGTCAAAAGGTTTAGGGTAAGGTGGAGCAGTAAATCTTTTATTTTTTTATTTTTTTGTCCGGTAAGTGATGTCCTGCAAATGGTTATACTGTTCTCCTGAACCTTATTCACGCTCCTTGATTGATTTAAAAGAGAAGCGTGGGAATTTAAAATAACAATCATACTCCCCTATATGGCTGCACTCCTGTGACCCACATAAGTAGGGTCAAAAGAGCTTTGGTATAGTCCTCCTTCCCCCTGTTGGTGGTCCCTCTGGTGAGGCATCTTAGAATGCTATTTGCTTTTCCCACTGCATGGCCACACGGTCATTTTGCAGTCACCTGAAATAAGTACTCCCAAATCATTTTCCTCTGTAGTGCTAGCAAAACATGTCCTCCAATATTGTACGCCTATCAGGGAATTATTTTCCCTAGGTGCATTAATTTACATTTAGAAATCTTGAACTGCAGTATCTATCCTATAGCCGACTGCATATCCACTGAAGTCCTAACTTTTGTATTAGATCACTATGTGGGATTGTATCAAATGCCATGCTGAAATCAAGATAGGCTATACCCACAGCACCACTCTAGTCTAAAAGGTTAGTGATATAGTCAGTATTATTCTTATCAGTATTGATTCCATTAAAGGCAGAAGTTTTTTTTATCTTAATGCATTCTATTTTTAGTGTGGGAAGCCAGCTATGACTCATTGCAGCTTCACGCCAGCTTCCCACTTCACATGCACAAGCTGCACTGCACTTTGTGAATGTCTCCGCAGCCTTCTGGGGGAATGGGATTTGCCAGACCTAGTGGGAGCAGGTACCTGTCAAAGCTTGATACCTGCCCCCCCCCCCCCCCCAAAAAGAAAACTTTATCCAAAAGTGGAAGAGGAGGTAGAAAAGTGGAACTTTTCCTTTTAGATCAAATTCAGCTTTAATAGATTTAGCCATTCTCTTCTCTTTCTGTACTTTGACAGCTCTGATAATGTTTGTCTTTTTGTCTATTTTTATACACTTTTCTGTCAGCTACACTTTGTTTCCTTGAATTCTCTATATGCTACCTCTTTAGTGAGCCATGTGTTGTGTTTTCTTCCATTTACTCTTACTAGTTTGCCTCCAGGATGGTAGACTTAATGTCCATTAATAACTGACATCTGTCATTTTACTCTAACTTTTTCTAACAAAATAAAAATAAAAAATTCATCCAATTCAGCAAAAGGTGTTCTTTTTAAAAATCCAAAACTTTTTAGTTTGTGAATATGATTTTTCAGTTCTTGATTTTAATATCAAGCTAAACACATTGTTGATCACTAGAACCCGATTTTTATGTCGTGTCAACATCAATCCCTGTTTCTCAGTACTAGGTCTAAAACATGAACACTTCAGATTGGGCTTTTTACTAACCGTTTCAAAGATACCCTATTTAGTGCCTCCATTACATCCCTGATCCTGATTGTATTTTGAGAATTCCAGTTAATATCAGGCGTGTTGAAGTCACCCATAATTAAAACCTCTCCTTTTATTGCCATTTCAGGTATCTCATCAATTAAAGAGGAAGTAAACCCTGGTGGGTTTACTTCCTCTTTGATTACCTGCAAAGGTAAAGCATAATGGACTACTATGCATTGCATAGTAGTCCATTGTGTGTCACTTACCTGACACAGGAGCCAGCGAAGTCACCGCTGTCCCCTGTAGTTCTGAGCGTCCATCTTCTTGGTGGGTCTCGCTGCTCTGGTGCTGTGATTGGCCAGAGCCGCGATGACGTCACTCCCGCGCATGCGCACGGGAGCCGACACTTGCGGCATATCGCCATGATCTGCGGCCTGCTCAGTGCGCCTGCGCCGTAGATAGCGGTGGCTGTCTTCGGGTAAATATCTCCTAACCCGTATAGGTTTAGGAGATATTTCTTGGACCTACAGGTAAGCCTTAATCTAGGCTTACCTGTAGGTCAAAGTGGTTTGTAAGGGTTTACAACCACTTTAACACCTGCACATAACACTGATATTGATATTTTTTATTGCGGTCTGTGTCCTTGTATGGAAGAGTTACCATATTTGTTCAGGTGACTTATCACCAAAAGTGAAAGAAAAGCACAAATGTGAGTGGGGACAGGGCTTTTCCTTGTTTTGGTAGGAAATATTCTCACTTCCTGCTGTGGCTATGGGACAGAGAGAAGGTAAATCTCTCCAATGGGGCACAGATGGCAAAAATGACAGGGGTTAGGACCATGCTTGTTTCCAAAATGGAAAAATAAAAAGTTTGCCCGTTTTTTATTTCTACTTAAACATTTAAGTGCAGTTTTGGCAGATAAGTATTTTTCTGTACTTGCAGGGTATTTTTTTTTTCTCATTGAGATACTATACACAAACATTCATTGCACGCACTGGGGCATAGTTTAGCCTACCCAATGCTTAAGTCGTGTTCTCAATGTGGGTAACTGTTCATTGGTATGTGATCTTTAGCCTTGCTACTATATCCTTATTATGACTTCCATGCTACATCTGTAAACTTGCTGTTTTAACTTCACTGTAATCCTTGCCTGGTATGTTCAAGACAGCATTTTATATATTATACACCTCTGGTATAAGTATTTATAAAATACTGCTGGACAAATGTAATTATTGTAAAAGAGAAATTATAGTTGTATGAGGATTTAAAAGCACAGTTCTCAATGAGTCCATAGGAAATGTACAACTCCGTAATCTAGCAACTGATCAGTTTATTCTAGATCAAATGGCATTCATTGGTTTTGTTATATATGTAATGTATATACATTCACTTTATCAATAGGTTCGACCCTTAAATCAGGAGGGATCTCTCTGTGTTTTTGGAACAGAGAAAATCCGCTTGGTGTATCTGCGTAATAAATTGGCAGGTTAGTATGCACATTTTACTTTTCTGTATTTGCTTTTTATTTTCTTAAAGCATAAAATTTGATATCTTTAAGAGGAAAAATTGTGGCATATCACAGAGAATGAGTAAAGCCACACAATATTCAAGAAAAAAAAAGTGTAACCCAAATATTCAAGACACTTGGCCTCCTATTCATGGGTCAGCAGCTGCTGGCAAAGTGATTTACTGCGGATGGTGAGTTAGCAGCATTGCTCATGTGAAAGGGGCCTCGCTTCTTATTGTATTTTTTTTTTTTAAGAATACGTACGAATGCCCAAGGTAAGTTTGTTGGCACACTATTTTGAATTAGTCATTATGTACTACTTCTGGAAATGTAAAATTGTCTCATGTTTTACCTGTTCCCGGCAGATCAAGATGAGTTTGAAGTGCCTCAGACATCAGACAACAGTCGGCGGCAGCTGCTTAAGACTAAAAGCAAGAGGCATTTCTCTTTCCGGACTACAGAGGAGGAGCGGCAGCAGCAGAGAAGGTTGTGTTCATAGCTGTGTTATAACGTGTACTGTTGAATAATGGCAGTGCCTTACCAAAGGAGAATATGTAAATCCAGAGGCGTAAATGGAACCTTCAGGTTCCCAGTGGAAGAAACCATAGGGGGCCCCCCTGACCCAGCCAGGGTCCTTCCGCCAAGCCCAGTTGCAGGTGGAATCTTTGTGACCCTGGAATTTCTGCCACTGGTGTCAGTTTTTTTTTTCTTCCTATTTTTATTTACTTTTTTTGGGGGGTTTGGTGAAATATCAGGGGTCTAAACAGTACTCTGATGTTTCACCTTTGAAACAAAGAAAGGAGATTGAGGACACAGCCCTTAATCTCCATCTCTGCAGCCTCAGCTGCACAGAATGAATGGACAATGATTCACAAACTGAAGCATAGTAAATGGTTTACTATGCCTCAGTTATGAATGGAAAGAGTCGGTGAACAGTACCAATGCCCTAGGTTGGAATAGGGAAGGCAAACTATAAGCTGATTTAAACTGTAGCTTCAAAGTAAAACTCCAACTAAACTTTATTTTCTTTGAAAAGAGTGATGAAATTAAAATATCCAAATACTGAAATGTGATCACAGAAATTTAGAGACTTTGGAAAACAATGAAAATATTTGGTTACCCAGGAGGATTCTTTGGCCTGTGAAGGCTTACTGACTCTCCTTGGCTGTGGTCAAGGGGTGTTTGGGTGCTGAAAATCTAACTGCCATATACTGGCCCTTGGAACAGACCTTTCAACTGCTGAAGAATAAGCAGTTTAAGTGTAACTAAAGCTAAATCTTTGTTTTTTTGTGGTACTCTCTGCTTTTAATTGCTGTGTATACCCGTTGGTGAAAGGTGTAGGAAGGTCAATAAAAAGTAGATTAAGGTTCTAGATTTTATTGTAAAGAAGAAAGTGTTTTTTGATATCGTGCCCTTTTGGGAGACCTATCAGTTTCTGCTCTATTGACAAAGGATGTGCAGAAAAATATCTCCAGTAGTGACACAGGAACCAATAAAAACCTTGCAGTGGTTTTAAGTTTCCTAATTTATGAAATGAAAAAAATTTGGGCTTCCTACTTTTTGTTTCTTTACGGAGACTAGCCTCTTCTGGCTGCCACCTTGTTCCCTACACATGCTGAAATGAACAGTGAAGTCGCGGTGTTTACATATTAGACAGGCAGTTACCTTTTCTCACAACAGTCATTCCTTTTTTTTGCAACAGAACCCTTGACTTGTTTAGCATAGAGCTTTGACCAATCTGACAAAACCAATCTTTTATCACAAAATCAAGCTAGTAAACAGTTGTGGTTTTGCAGACTTATTTGTGCGCATGTAGCAGCAGTTTTTTAAAAAGGTTATCTTTAGAAAGTTTCTTTTGGAATAGTGGTGCTGAAGATTTTTTTCTATAAAATGTTGCTGCTTTGATAAATATCTAATTGCACAAATAATTGTTTTCTTCTGGTGTTATGCAGGGTTATGATGAGAGATCCTGAAATTAGATCAAAGCTAATCTCCAATCCTAAGAACTTTAGTCATTTAGTACATGTTGGTCCTGGAGATGGGAAGCATCAGTTGAAGGACTTGCCAATAGTAAGTACTCATTTGAGCTGACAGTGGGCTAGAACCTCATTAAATTATCCAGCAGAATGTGACATGGATTGATTTTCTCCTAATTGTTTTCCATAACAGTAATTCACTTTAATTACAGTTTATATAAGGGCGATAGCAATGAATAGTGTGTGTAATGCTGTGCTTAAACTGTTTTTTAAAGCCATAGTGTTTTTTACACTTATGCATTCCCTGTATTTAAATGGAAGTACACCCTAACACTAAAATCTAACTCTGCAAGCATCCATGATCTAACACTAACTTATCTAGCCTTGTAAAGAAGAAATCAGTATACATACCTTTTTGAAGCTGGTCCGGTCCAGTCTCCAGCATCGGAAGCTCTGTAGAAGAGACAGCCGACAACAACTGGGAAGTGATGTCACCCATAGAGTTACTATGGGGCTTCCATTGTCAGCTGCCTCCTCTACACCTGCCTCTACAGAGAAGCTGCCGCTGACTGCTCAGCATGGGACTGGACCGGATCCACTTGAAAAAAGGTATGTATAGCAATTTCTTCTTTACAGGGCTAGATAGGTTAGTCTTGGATTGTGGATGAAAGTAGGTTTAGAGATTTTAGTATTGGGGTGGACTTCTACTGTAAGGCAAAAACACCCCTATAACTCTTCCCCCCTTAAAACGCTTACCTGAGCCTGTCAGTGATCCAGTGCTCTGCCTGGCTGCAGTCTTCTCTCCCCTCTCCTCTTCTTCTCACAGAGACTTGGGCAGGAGCCATTGGATCCTACTGCTGTCAGTCAAATCCTGTGAGCACAGTTTTTAATGGCATATGCAGTCAAGGGGCCTCAGCACATATTTTCCAGAAAAGGTCAGCTTAGCCTTTAAGCCAGCACAGAGTATGTAGACACACCTAGAAGAGGGCTTTAATGTGCAAGGGAGGAGGAGGCTGTACTAGGGAATTGACTAGTCGATTTTTCTGCAAGTGAATAAAAAAAATGTATGGAAAAGGAAAGCCATTGCAAGTAGGCATTTAAAACGGGTTTCTCATTCGTTCATTGACAGACACAGCACTTCCTTATTCAGAACCATAGGTTTAGATCGCCCCCTACAGGAGTTGGAAACGAGAAAAAAGACTTGGCTGTGCTCATGGGCAGTCCTAGGTGATTTACACCCCCTCTCTGCTATAGGCCTTCAGTTTTTTATCTGCCTAGTCAGGAGTAAGGACCTAGTTCCCAGCTGGAAACTCTTGCTTTTTAAGCTACTTTTTTCTCTTGCATTTTTTCCTGTGAGATCTACAGTCAACTGCCGGACTGGGTGACGGGTTGGACAATAAGATTCAGTGGTCTCCCCAGTCTGACCAGTGAGCATGTTCAGACCGCAGCGTTTCTCATGGGCAACAGTCCCCCCCACTTCGGTGGCGAGGAGGATTTGTCTGGGAGCATTACCCGCGCACTCACTGGAGTGGTCGTTCACATCCCCCCCCCCTTGCCTGGGTGAGGCCCAGGCCTCTGGCTTAGGTGCTTTGGACACTCTGTCCACCCCCCCATCCCCTCCAGGGTTGTCTCTATGGGGAGGGACACCTTTGCACCTGATGGGTGGGTGACTAGGCAGTCGCAGGCCCTCCACTAATTTGCGGCTTTGCGCTCTACTGAGCATTCACAGCGGGCGCCCAAAAACTTAGGCCGTGGCTTTTGCGGCCTACCAACTGGGCGACGTGCCAGGTGGCCTTAGAGTGGGCGGGGAGGTTGCCGCTTTCTGTTGCAGGCATCCGACCTCCTCCAGTCCCCCTGCGGACCTGGGTATTTGGGGCCAGCTGAAAATTTAGCCCATGGCTCTTGAGGCCTGCTAGTCTGCGTGGCCATGTCGGACGCCTTCTTCCAGAAGGATGTTGCTGTGAGGGCTCTTTACAGTGGGCTGTTTAAGTGGGCCCACTGTAGGCGCCCCCTGTTGGGGGGGCCTCAGCCGGTGCCCCCTGTTGGGGGGGCCTCAGCCCCCTGTGCAACTGCAGTGGCGCACAAGAAGGTGCTGGTTGTCTCCCTTATTACATCTGTGTGGGAAACATTAAAGATGGAGGCAGCTGTGGTGGAGGTGCCGTCCCCTTGGCACCCATAGACTGTCTTGCATGGCAAAAGTGTTCTCTTCTCCCTCCTATTTTGGGATATTTGTCGTAAAGACTGGGAGTGTCCAAAGTGTCCCTTTTATGGTTCCAAAGATGCTTCGCAGTGAGGTACCCCTTTTGTGGTGTCCTTCCTTAAAGAGTGGACCAGTACTGGATCCCCCACTCTAGGGTGCACAAGGCGACCATGATTCTGGGAGGGGTCTTCTACTTCAGCTGACATGCCTTGAGAGGGTGCAGATTTCCTCTGCTTTCGCTGAGTTGAAGGGACCAGTTGGTCTGGGGGCTGCAGTTTTTATGCAATGCCTCTTGGACACAGTTCCCTTGGTTGCTAAGCTCTCTGTTTCTGCAGTGGTGCTTAGACATGGGGCTTAAGTGTTGGTCTGCGGACTGGGCTTTTAAAAAAGCTCTGACTGGGTTACCATTTCAAGGCAATTGTCTGTTTGAACCCTGGATGACATTGTTACGAGTCCCACAGAAGGGAAGTGTAAATGTCTTCCACAGTCTGAAATGGGGGGGGGGGGGAGGGGGAGGGGGGAGGGCCTCGTAGTGGGATGCGGTCCTTCTTGGCATGCAAAGGACCTGGTCTTGCGAGCCGAGAGCGGGGCTCCCAAGACCCACTGACAAGGCCCCTTCAGCATGAAGGTGTACCCTCACCTACGTTCTAGTGTTCTGACCTTGTGCCCCAAAAATGTTTTTTTCCTTCCAATTTGCGCCTGTCACCGGACTGTTGGCAGTTCTCCTTGGGGCTGTGCAAGCCCTGTTGCTTCAGGGTGTGCTTGTCCCGGTTACAGTGGGTACAGGATGGAGTCCATCCGCATGGGGGCGGTGTCCCTTCATCTTGGGGACCTTTGGGCTTCTGTCGACATCACGGATGCTTATTTACGCACTCCAATATGTGGCCAACACCATCGCTTCCTCCTCCTTCTTCTTTTTTTTTTTTCCTATGTTAAAAGCCTTTTCAGCTCACGGTGTTGTCTTTTGGTCTCGCCTCCACCGCTCGCATTCTCGCAAAGGTGTTGGCCCCAGTTCTGGCGTGGTTACGTAAGTGGGGGATTGCGGTCCTGGGCTGCTTGGATGATCTTCTGCAAGCAGAGTCCTCGGCTACCCTGAGGGGCGACATTGCTCGCTATACAGACCTCAGTTTTCAGTTGGCTTCTATACTACCTGAAGTCTGATCTGGCTCCTTCCAGAAAATTGGATTATCTGGGCCTGACTCTGGTTTCATATCTGGCCAGAGTGTTTCTTCCTCTGGACAAACTCGTTTGAACTATTGTTTCACAGGTGGGCCTCCTTGCGGTCCTGCAGGTGAGTGTTGGGCCTGATGGTATCTAGCTTCCAAGTGCCTTTCAAATGAGATCCTAGCATAAAGTGCACAAGGTCAGATGCGGCTGAGCCAGAAAACCAGGGGGTCCCTGGTCTGATGGCTTCACTCTCCGGGATTTCGGCAGGACACTTCCTTTGTCCCCTTATATTGGACAGTGGTCACCACCAATGCCAGTCTGTCCGGGTGGGGAGGTGTCCTGGGACTGGGTTCTTCTCAGGGTCGTTGGATGCTGGAAGAATCCAGACTGCCAATCGATATCCTGGGACTTCGAGCGATCGGACTATGTATGGATCATGGAGGTCAACTTTGGGGCTCTGGGTACTGACCAAGTCAGACGATGCCACGGTGGTAGTCTGTGTCAATCACCGGGGTGGAACCAACAGTTTATTGGCAGCCCTGACAGTAGCCAGCATCCTCCGGTGGGCAGAACGCCTTGTTCCGGCCCTCTCCGCCACATGCATTCTAGGAGTGGAAAAATTGCAAAAATGGCACGTGGTGGTCATTTCACCAGGACATGTTTCATCGGATATGTCTCCAATGGGGCACTCCCGAGGTAGACCTTTTGGTGTCCCGGCTTAAAGTAATGGTACTGAGGTTTCTAGCAAGGTCACAGGCTACTCTGGTAGACACTGCAGACGCTCTGGTGGGGCCGGTATAGTCGGATCTAAAACTTGCCTCCTCTCAAGATTCTGTCATGGCTTTTGTGCAGGATCGAGGCCGAAGACATTCCGGTCATTCTAGTGGGCCCGGATGGTCTTGTCGGTCTTGGTACGCTGACCTGGTGCGCTTGGTCGCTGACATCTCTTGGCGACTGCCTCTCAGGGAGGTTCTACTTTCCCAAGGGCCGATCTTCCATTCTGCTTCAGTCACTAGTTTTTGACGTTACAACCCCGCTGAAGCCTAGGAAGCCTTTCTCCCGGGAAGATTTACCAGACATGGATAGAATGCATATCCTGGTGTGAGGCGCATGCCATTTACCCTCGTTCATTCTCGGTGGCTTGGATTTCGACCTTCATGGGGGGGGGGGGGGGGGGGGTTGAGCAGAACTTGGCCCTGAGTACAATCAAGGGCCAGGTGTCGGGCTTGATGGTCTTCTTCGGCATCTCCTGGTCTCGCACTTCCTGGTGCGTATTCTTAATCAAGGAGTTTGACATCTGCCTCCACCGGTGCGGTCGCTTCTACCGCCGTAGATCTACTCTTGGTGCGTTTGGCTCTACGGGAGCCTCCCTTTTTTTTGGGAGGTTCTTCTGCTTGCGCTGTCTCAGAAGGTGGCTTTTTTTTGGTTGCGATCACCCCCTCGCAGTGTTGGAACTGTAGGCGTTACCGTGTCATACTACTTACCTGGTGATCCACAAAGATTAAGTGGTTCCTCTGATTCCTTTTGATTAAGGAAGTTGTATTGCCTTCCCTGTGTCTCTGGTCAATATGTCCTAAGGGATTTACCTTGCATGCCCTGGATGTGTTCGGGCGATACAGGTGTATTTTGAAGTCGCAGGGCCATTTCGGACATCAGACTCACTGTCTGTGATCACGGACTGACCAAATAGGGGGTTGTCTGCTTCTTCTGTGACCTTTCTAGATGGCTCACAGAAGATACTCTAGTCTATTCCATCAAGGGTTGGGTTCCTTCTTTCCCTGTTAAAGCCCATTCTACTTGGCTACTTATTGATCATGGGACCTTCCATCATCAGGCGTTGGCTGCGCTGGTTTGCAAGGCGGCCACTTGGTCGTCGGTGTACAATTTCACAAAATTCTATGACGTGGCTGTGCTGGCATCTAAGGGTGCTTCTTTAGGGTGCTTCTTTTGGCTCCAAGGTGTTGCAGGCTGCTGTTTAGAGGTCTATTTCCTCTTGAAGGGGTATTGTTCAGGTTGGGCTCTAGTTTGTGTTGAGCTCCTGTTACCTGGTTGGCTCTTGTGTTTAGCCTTGGGATTTTTCATTGTCCCACCCCTCATGTTTGACACTGCTTTGGGACGTCCCTATTGTTCTGAATAGGGAAGTGTTGTGTCTGTCAATTAACAAATGAGAATTTTTTTTTTTTTTTAATTACCATAAAATCAGTTTCTCTGAGTTCATTGACAGATATGATTCTTTCATCACAATAACATAATGGTTTATAATGATTATGTTGTCCATGTACAAATTAAAAGTTGTATATGACCGCTAATTCACAAAGTTGTAAAAATCTATTATTCAGTATATTTGGTATCATGTTTCACTGTAGACAGTTTTCCTAAGCAAAAACCTAATTTTATTTGCTGGCTCACAATGACAAGTCATTGCCTCACAATTAGCAGTAACGTTCTCAGCTTGGTGCTTGGGCTACCTGTTAGGCAACCCAATGAGCAACTAAAGGAGCTTGCTTGGCATGCTAATAACACTGCTCATGTAAGGCAATTTCTGAGGAAATCTGTATACAAGGAAACCATGCCAAACATACTGACATATAGATTTAGACTTGGGGTTTGCATACGCTTTAACCGTTTTATATGTACAGAGGCTGGGAGGGACAAGTGGTGTCCTGGGAAGATGTATCTAAATGTCCTCTCAGAAGTGTGCTTCGTGCGAAGGAGCAGTGGATCACCGATCCTAGCACCAGGTGGTGGGGTTCCACATTGGTACTATGTGTTTGCTATGACCAATCACAACAATTACAAATCCATGTGCTGCAGGGCCAGTTGGTGTACCATGTGATGGCTGTGGCCATTCATGACTAGCACAGTTGTACCTTATGGCTACATGAATGCAGCAGGAGAGTGTCAAATTAATTTTACAACCATAATGGCTGTAAAATCGAAGTTTAATAAAAAAAAAAAATCCTCTTCACCTGCGTACAGTAGAACACTATGGAAACACTGCACTGCTCTGGTGACAGTATGTAAAAGATCTCACCCTGTGGGGTCAAAATGATCACAAGGACGGTGAGCAAAAATCCCAGAACTACACGGGGGACCTATTGAATGACCTATAGAGAGCTGGGACCAACATAACAAAGGCTACTATCAGTGTAACACTACGTCACCAGGGACTCAGATCCTGCAATGCCAGACATGTCCACCTGCTTAAGCCAGTACATGTCCAGGCCCGTCTGAGGTTTGCTAATCTAGAAGAGTTTTGGGAGAATGTCATATGGTCAGATGAAACCAAAGTAGAACTGTTTGGTAGAAACACAACTTATCGTGTTTGGAGGAGAGAGAATACCACCAAAGAAAACCATACCTACTGTGAAGCATGGGGTGGCAACATCATGCTTTGGGATGTTTCTCTGCAAAGGGAACACGATGACTGATCCGTGTACATGAAAGAATGAATGGGGCCATGTATCGTGAGATTTTGAGTGCAAACCACCTCCTTCCATCAGCAAGGGCATTGAAGATGAAACATGGCTGGGTCTTTTAGTATGACAATGATCTCAAACACACCGCCCAGGCAACAAAGGAGTGGCTTCGTAAGAAGCATTTCAAGGTCCTGGAGTGGCCTAGCCAGTCTCCAGATCTCAACCCCATAGAAAACCTTTGGAGGGAGTTGAAAGCCCATGTTTCCCAGCGACAGCCCCAAAACATCACTGCTCTAGAGGAGATCTGCATGGAGGAATGGGCCAACATACCAGCAACAGTGTGTGACAACCTTGTGAAGACTTAAAGAAAATGTTCAACCTCTGTCCTTGCCAACAAAGGATATATAACAAAGCATTCAGATGAACTTTTGATATTGACCAAATACTTATTTTCCACCATAATTTGCAAATAAATTCTTTCAAAAATCAGACAATGTGATTGTCTGGATTTGTTTCCACATTTTATCTCTCATAGTTGAGGTATACCTATGATGACAATTACAGGCCTCTCATCTTTTTAAGTGGGAGAACTTACACAATTAGGGGCTGACTAAATACTTTTTTGCCCCACTGTACATGTACTACTTGGAGAGTTATTAAAATTGACTGGCTTTGGGTTTGGCGTGAGCCATTTCAGTGGCTCGGATCTTGGCCTTCTCTAATGCAGCAGTTAAGCACAAGCTGGCTTTTAGTACTATTAAGGTTCAAGTGTCTGCCTGTGTGGGCTTGTTTCAAAACTCCTTGGCCACGCACTCCTTGGTTTGATTTTCTGAGGGAATCGTCATGTGGCACCCCTTGGTGTGTTTAGTTGCCATCGTAGAACCTGAACTTTGTTCCTTTGGTCCTTCAGGACCCTCCCTTTGAGAATATTAGGGCGATTACCTTGCTCAATCTCTCTCATAAGGTTGCCTTTTTTTTGGTTTCCACACCATGCATCTGGTCTGGGAGCTGGTGGCCTTGTCCTGTACACAGGGACATGGTGGTTGTAAATACCGGTCCTTGCTTCCCTCTGAGGTTCATATCAATTTCTCTTCTAACTGAGAACATTGTTCTACTTTCACTGTGTCCACATCCTTTGCACCCTGATGACCCTGCAGCCTCCTCTGTCTCCTTTTCTGAATGGATCTGGCAGATGGTGGTTCAGGCTTGCCATTAAGGGTTGGGCCCCTACTTTTCTAGTTATGGTACACTTGTCAGAACACTCACTGCTTCTCGGATGTTCTGACATCAGGTTTCCGCTACTTGCATTTTCGAGGCTGCGATCTACCTGAATGTCTGTGCATACCTTTTACCAAAGTTTTACGAATTTGATGGAGGTTTCTTTTGGCTGTAAGGTTATGTGATTTCTTATTCTTGCTGGCTCCTATTTTGTTTCCCACCTCTTTATTGAGGTATTGCTATGGGTTGTCCCTATGGTCAAGAATGAAGAGAAGCTGTGTCCATCAATGAACTCTGAGAAAGGAGAGCAACAAAAAAAAAATTCCAGTTTTCTCTTGAGTTCATTGGACACAGCACACACCCCTCTTTTGGTCTTTTTTTTTCATGTACTGCTTTGTCACAAACTGGCTTGCCTATAGCAGACAGGAGGTTTATACTAGCTGGGACTGCCCATAGAGGATGCTGTATTATTTTTCTGCCTAGTGTCCTCTTCATTCTTGACCATGGGGTTTATAGCGCTACTTACAGGAGTAGAAGCTGTGACTGTCAACTCAGAGAAAAGTGATTTTATGGCAAGTAACAAAAATAAAAATCAAATTTTTCGGTGTATTTTTCGACCACAAAGGCTCCTTGTAAAGAAAAGGGAAAAGAGTGCTTATACCTACCTAGTCTGAAGCCGCTCTGGTCACATGATTGAGTCACAGTGCCGACTCCAGTGTAGAGGAAGGGACAACAGACCACAAATGTCCCATAGTAAGGCTATGGGTAATGTCATCACCCAGGCTCTGTAGCCATTGCCACTTTCCTACATTGAATACGGCGCTGGGACCCGATCATGTGACTGGAGCGGCTTCGTTAAGTGTTTATAAACATCTTTTTTTCTTTTACAGGGTAGATGCAGTAGTCTTAGAATGGCAGTGGGAGAACATTTAAGCATAAGCCGGCCATAAATTATACACGTTTCTTATACAATTTTCCTTTTAGGTTTGACCTCGTTTTATATGGTTTTGGTAAATCTAGACACTTTCAATTTGTATGCAATCAGGCGGGCCCTTGTACTACATAGTTGAAGGTAAATCTAAAGGAAATTGTAGAATGTATGCCCAGCCTTAGTTAATTTAACTGGTATTCCACTTTAATGGATGAGACTCATTGAAAACAATGTACCGTTTGTTTAGCTGAAAATTTATCTCAAGTGTTGAAGCCCAACTCCAGACGTGTGTTTGTTTTTTTTTATAGCAGAGAAGAGATACAATCCCTGGTAGATTTTATATTCTCTATCCCCATGAAAGACATTTTTTTTTCCTGTCTGGATTGGCCATCTGGACCGGAAGGGCTGTTTTCCACAGCACATATGTAAAGGAAATCTCTCAATCAGGGTCACAGACGGTAAATAAAAGGTGATCGTTTTAGATAGTGAGGGAGAGTTGGATTCTCTGATATGGGCCAGCCCCACACAGTGGGGTTTGGGTACAGTCGCCAAGCCATAATACCAAGGGGTAGCGTTCTAGTAACTGCTACATAATTGCTTAGAGCAATAAGCAGTCCGATCCTGATAGAAGTGTAAGGCCCCTTTCACACTGGGACGGTGCGGGCGTCAGCGGTAAAGTAGCGCTATGTTTAGCGTCGCTTTAACATTGTCTTAGCAGTGTTGTTCGGCCGCTAGCGGCAATGTTTTGGCCCTTTTTCAGCCACTAACGGGGGGTTAAAACCGCCCCGCTAGCTGGCGAATAATGCTGCTAAAATGGCGGTAAAGCAACGCTAAAATCGCTTTGCCGGTGGTATAGCCGCACTGTCAAATTGATTTCAATGGGTAGGAGCAGTGAATACACCGCTCCTTCACCGCTCCAAAGATGCTGCTAGCAGGACTTTTTTCACCGTCCTGCTACCGCAGTGCTCCAGTGTGAAAGCCCTCCAGCTGAAAGGAGCCGCTTTTTTCAGGTGCTATACAGGTGCTATTTTTAGCGCTGTAGCGCCTGAAAAGCGCCTCTGTGTGAAAGGGGCCTAAGAAGAAAAAAAGGAATGATTTAGATGGAAAAACTTCTCCAAAGGAGGAGAGGCCATCGCCTAAGAACACAAACAAAAAACTGGTGTCTAACTGAGTGGGTAGCATTATAAGAGTGTGCATTGGGGACGCCCTAGCAAGTGTTTTCTAAGGGTTGCCATTCAGATCTTTTTTTGCAAACCGTCACTGATCTAAATATTGGACCTCCATAAGAGCTACTGCCTGACTGATAATGAGTTTGCATAACAACTGGAAATGTATTCTCGTACACAGAAATTGTGCAAAATATTGAAAGATTATTTATTGGCATGTACAGTGGTGAAAACTATTTGATCCCTTGCAGATTTTGTAAGTTTGCCCACTTACAAAAAAAATTAGGGGTCTAGAATTATCATGGGTGTATTTTAAATGATAGAGACAGATTAACCAATAATCCAGAAAAAACGCATGTTACAAATGTTATAAATTGACTTGCAGTTGAGTAAAAAGTATTTGATCCCCTACCAATCGACAATAATTCTGGCTCCCACAGACTGGCTACAGTATGTGCTCATTTGGTACACAGATTAGTCCTGTCAATTTTAAGAAGGTGCTGCAAACCTCACCATCATTGGTAAGACCAAAGAGCTGTCAAGGATGTCTGAGACAAGAGTGTAGACCTACACAGGGCTGGAATGGGCTACAACACCATTTGCAAAAAGCTTTGTGAAAAAGACAACTGTTGGAGTGATTATTCACAAATGAAAGAAATACAAAATAACCATCAATCGCCCTCTGGTCTGGCGCTCCATGCAAGATTTCGCCTCATGGCACAAGGATGATGAGAAAAGTGAGGGCTCAGCCCAGAAACTACAGGGGAAGAGCTTGTGAATGATCTCAAGGCAGTTGGCACAGTCACCAAACCATTGATAGCACAATACACTGCCATGGATTGAAATCCTGCAGTGCCCGTAAGGTCCCCCTCCTCAAGAAGGCACATGTACTACAGGCCTATCGGACGTTTTCCAGTGAACATCTAAATGATTCAGAGAAGGATTGGGAGAAAGTGCTGTGGTCAGATGAGACCAAAATTTAGCTCTTTGGCATTACCTTGACTTGCTGTGTTTGAAGGAAGAAAGATGCTGACTATGACCCTAAGAACACCATCCCTACAGGCAGACATGGAGGTGGTAACATGCTTTGGGGCTGTTTTCTCTGCTAAAAGTACAGGCCGACTTTGCTGCATTGAGGAGTCATAGATTGTAAAATCTTGGATGAGAACCTTTTTTTTTCCCTCTACCAGAAAGAACACTGAAGATGGGACTTTCAGCATAATGACCCAAAACATATCCCCAAGGCAAAAAAGGAGTGGCTCAAGAAGAAGCATATTAAGGTCATGAAGTGGCCTAGTCAGTCTCCAGACCTTAATCCTATAAATTTCTAGAGGGAGCTGAAGCTTCGAGTTGCCAAGCGACAGCCAAGAAACCATAAGGATTTAGAGAAGATCTGTAAAGAGTGGACCAAAATGTCTCCTGAGATGTGTGCAAACCTGGTAACCAACTACAAGAAACGTCTTACCTCTGCTTGCCAACAATGTAAAATACACCCATGATAAAAATTATGGACCCTTCATTTCTTTGTAAGTGAGCAAACTTACAAAATCTGCAGGGGATCAAATAATAATTTTTCACCACTGTCTGGCATTTTAAATATCAAGTGGTGGACAAAAGTCCTAAAAGTGTGGCATTCCATACAAGGACTAGCAGAACTGGTAGCAATCCGTACATGCACGAACAGTCTTGTATATTACAAAAATGATATCCTATATATGTGCGAGTACAAACCTCATATCCTGCCTGCTTTTGTTATTGACAATAATGATCTTAAAATAATCGGTGTGTTCGTATTCGTGAAATGTCATTTTAACCACTTCAATACTGGGCACTTAAACACCTTCCTGCCCAGACCAATTTTGAGCTTTCAGCGATGTCGCACTTTGAATGACAATTGCGCGGTCATGCTACACTGTACCCAAATGACATTTTTATGATTTTTTTCCCACAAATAGGGCTTTCTTTTGGTGGTATTTGCTCACCTCTACGGTTTTAATTTTTTGCGCTACAAATAAAAAAATACCGCAAATTTTGAAGAAAACATTTTTTTTTTTTGTTTGTTTCAAAACTTTGTAAATAAGTATGTTTTCTCCTTCACTGATGGGGCTACACTGATGGGAACTGATAAGGCGGCACTGATGGGCACCGATGATGTGACACCAATGAAGTGGCACTGATGAGGTGGCATTGATGGACACTGATAGGCGGCACTGATAGGCGGCACGAATGGGCGTCACGGATGGGCAACACGGATGGACACTGATAGGTGGCACAAATTGGCACTGATAGCTGGCACGGATTGGCATGGATGGGCGGCACAGATGGGCGGCACAGATGGGCATGGATAGGCGGCACAGATGGGCATGGATAGGCGGCACAGATGGGCATGGATAGGCGGCACGGGTGGGCACTAATGGGCGGCACGGGTGGGCACTAATGGGCGGCACGGGTGGGCACTAATGGGCGGCACGGGTGGGCAATAATGGGCGGCACGGGTGGGCAATAATGGGCGGCACGGGTGGGCACTAATGGGCGGCACGGGTGGGCACTAATGGGCGGCACGGGTGGGCACTAATGGGCGGCATTGGTGTTATACTGTACTAATGGATGCCAATCAGTGCCAAACAATAATGCATGCCAATCAGTGATGCCCATTGTGGGCACTGAGTGGCATCCATTATGGGCACTGATTGGCATCCATTGTGCTGACTGGCATCCCTGGTGGTCTAGGGAGGATTACCTTTTCCCTGGTGGTCTGGTGGCGTCCCTGGTGGTCCAGTGTGGGCATCCTCGGGGGGGCTGTGCTGATAATCGATCAGCACAGACCCCCCCCCCTGTCAGAGGAGCAGCCGGATCGGCTCTCCTCTACTCGCGTCTGACAGACGCGAGTGAGGAAAAGCTGATCACCGGCTCTTCCCATTTACACTGTGATCAGCCGTGATTGGACACGGCTGATCACGTGGTAAAGAGTCTCCGTTGGAGACTCTTTACCAAGATCGTAGTTGCCGGGTGTCAGACTGACACCCTGCAACAACGATCGCCGCGATGCGCGCCCCCGGGGGCGCGCAGTGGCTCATAATCCTGAGGACATCATATGACGTCCGATCAGGATTATGAAACCACTTTGCCACCGTCAATTGCCTATAGGGCGGGCGGCAATTGGTTAAATATTAAAGTTGGCTGCACAGAAAGGCTGCAACTTTAATATTTAAAATGTTCAGTTTTGTATACCACGCTAATTGTAACATGCTTCCAAATCTTTACATAAACAGCAATGCACTAGGTAGCTAGTAGATTTGTTTCTTCTATATGGTTGAAAGCTGCCATTTTTATAAGTGGTCTGTGCAACTTCAAATTGTTGTGATTTACCTTAAATGATCACAACAATAGAAAGTAATATTAAATGGGGCACCAACGGTACCAGTGAAATTGTAATTTTGCTCTATCCCTGCTAGGCACAAGAAGAGAAGAGAAACAGTAGTGGACATGATGCAGTTGGGACAGAAAGGCCTTTATCTTCCAGTAGTGATACTGGTAAGTCCACCTCATGTTACCACTATAATATAGATTTTCTTTCATGCACATATAACGGTATATTTCTTTTATATAGCCCCAGTTGCAATGTCATTGTTTGAATCTTCCGATGTTCTTTCTTTTTAGTAAAACGAAGCTCCTGCAGCTCCCAGTCAGAGGATTCTCTTTCCTCGCCTCTCAGCCCCATCCCCTCGTCTGATAATGTAAGTGAGTTAAAACAATTTAATTTGACATTTTCAGTAAAGTAGCCAGATCTGTTTACTCTGCTTTTATTACTTGGCATTACATAACTACCAAAGTGCCACCATCTTGTTGTTTTCTGATATAATTTCAGATTTGTTGCTCTCCCCCCCTTTTTTTTTGTGGATTTGATCAACTTCTGTGCAAAGGCACCATTGGCATTCATGAGCCTACTGCTACGTAATGGTGCAGGCCTGCTTGCGTGCTTAGACCCTTTACCTTATAGTGTCCCTTTACAGTGGCTATTAGAAGCCAACAGTCTCTATCCTGTAGGTAGGAGTCCTGAGCAGGAGAGGCAGAGATTGATGTTCAGGAGGGGAGGAGGCAGACTGCAGGGCATTGTGATGTAAAGGGGGGGGGGGGGACTGCACTGTAAAGGCGCAAGGTTACCGTGCCCAATTTACATCTTGTCCCCCCTTAAGGCAGTCCCACAGTGTCCTCAAGTTCCCCTTCACATCACAGCCCCATTTTACAGAGCAGTCCCCGTTACATTAATGTAAAGGACTGCACTATAAAGGATTTTTTTTGTGTTAAAAATAAAAAACCTGGTATACTTACCTGCTCTTTGCAGTAGATTTGCACAGTGCAGCCTGGATCCTTCTCTTCTCAGGTCCCTCTTCCGCACTACTAGCCTCTCCTGTTGAGTGCCCCCACAGCAAGCAGCTTGCTATGGGGGCACCCAAGCCGAGGCTCCCTGTGTCCATTCATATATGGAGCTGTAGTCTGGCCCCACCCCTTCTCTCCTTATTGGCTCACTGACAGCAGTGGGAGCCAATGGCATTTTGCTGCTGTCTCCAATGAGGCTGGAGAATTCTGGGCAGCCGAGTCTTTTGTGCAACATCTAAATGGGGCCTAAGTATTAGGGAGGCTGCTGCACACAGAAGGCTTTTTATCTTAAAGTAGAACTATAAGAAAACATTTTTTTTTTTTTTCATTTCGGATAGAGGAAGGGAAGGCTTTTTATAACGAGTCAGATTTTTTTTTTTCGTGTCCAATTTCCAAGCTTTCCCTCTACTTCCTGTCCCATAGCCAAACAGGAAGTAAGAGGAAATCCCTGAAAATTAAGGGAATGCCTTGGGGACCCCCAGGTCACCAGAACTAGTGTCCTTATTGGAATATTTCCCTACTATTACTTTTCTGGGGATAACCCAAAATGTAGGGGTTTATTTTACTTTCTACTATTTGTCCTATTTACCATTATCAAAAGTGAGAGGGTGAATCTCCATAATGGGGGCAAGACAACAATAAAAACCTAATGGGTCCATCTCCACTCTATCCATAAACAAAAAATGTTTTTCCTTTAGTTAGACTTTAATGCATAAAGATCAAAAACCTTCTACCTTTACAACTACTTTAATCCAGGCTAGAGGGAACACGTTTGGGAACAGCTATATAGTTAAGTTTTTCAGCACTTTAAGGTCAACCCAGTTTTTTTCCTGGGCATTCTTTGCAATGTTTGTCAGGGCTAGAGAGGTGGCACTATTTGTCTCTGTTGCTATGGACTTTGTGAGTAGCTGCAGCAAGCTGTGAGTGGTGCACTTTTTACAAACTTGAATCCTGCTAGTGGTGCCTTGTGTACTGGGTGGCCAGGCACGCTGTATACCCAAACATCACGGTTTCATCACCAGCTTTCTTTACTGTTGCTCTAGCCAGGTTAATGGATGACATCATGGGGTTAGGACTTGTGTGTGTGCAAACTGAACATTGCCTTTCTCTCGCAGCCACTGTTCCTCCTCACATTGCCTTGTGGCTGGCATGGCCATGCAGTAGTAGTGTTCAGCACCCAGGGTTCCTGCCCTCTGTCTGCAGTGACTTTTGGTCACACAACCTTAACTCTGTGCACCTGCCAGACTAGAACTTAACTGGTCTGTAAGGACTCCTAAGGAGTAGGAGCCATTTATTTTCTTACATCAGGGGACACAGAGCCATAGTAATTACTATGTGAGTTATAGGGCCACTAATAGGTGATGGACACTGGCACGACCTAAGGCAAGAAGTGTAGTCCCTTTATAACCCCTCCCACTATTATACACTGGCGAAAAAACTGAGGACTCCTAAGGTGTTGGTCACGAGTAAAGATGTGCTGTGCTGAGCTCCACTGGAAGCTTCCTTGCTGGGGCCAGCCATGCTGACCGGATCCGTTCTGATGTCCTTTTCATGGGCTAAATGAATGTTAACCGGGCCTCGTGTCCGAAGAAACAAGGTTTTGCTTGCAAACGCTTCTCTTTAGAGAGCTTGGCCCTGGGATCCAGTACTTTTTGGTAGTAAGGCCATAAAGTTTTTACTGGCAGGGTGCTGTCGCAGGTCCAGGATTGTGGGTCACCTGAGGTTCCCTGGTTCCTGAAGGTTTCCTAAAAAGTCTCGGAGCCCATTGTAAAGGGTGAAGATTGGGTTTTTTATGATAAACCCTCACGCGGGAAAACACTTTACTTTGAAAAGAAAGTAGAGAGGGCATAGTCTGCATGGGGGGACGTGGCTAATGGTGGCTAACTAGCTTTACCAGGCTAGGATTAATAGCAGCTAATGGCACTGGACTATAGCCTAGCAATGTACATTCTTTGAGTGCCTCTGCTTTATGGTTCAGGCTATGAGTGGTAATGGGACCAGGAACTCCTCTAAGGGTTCTAAAGTGGTCAATGGTTTTATTACAAACTAAATCCATTTCCAAAAGTATGTCATCCTCCGAGAGGAAACTGTTGCATAAAGGCTTCAGTCCCTGTATATATCTTACAAGAGGTTTTCTTTCCTTCTACCATTTTGTAATTTGGAAAGAAGATTGATGCTATGATGTCTCTCCATAGTGGGGCTAAACATAGCAGATTCCCATATAGTGCTAATGACCCTCTTATTGGGGTGCAGGAGGCTAGGGATCAGGTAGATCTTCCTAAATATTTGGAAGATGCTTTATTTATCCTCTTCTGAGGATCTTAATATGGAAAGGGTAGCATCAAAAGACAGGTTGCTTCTGTACTCTATTGCTCAACCTTTTTGCTGCCCGCAGCGCGGGCTCTTAAGGAACCTACCTCTAATTGGGTTCATTAAAACCTTCCCCATTTGGGGATGTTTTTCCCTATGCATGGCAGCACATATACTAAAAAAGCTTATGTAGTCTGAATGGGAACATCCGGATAAATATTATCCTCCCAAGAAATTCTCCACACTTTATCCTATAGAAGAGGATTTCTGTGAAAGAAAATGGGGGGTTCCAGCAATTGATGCTGCAATTGCCTCAGTGAGCAACAATCTCACATGTCCGGTGGATAATGCACTGATGTTAAAGGATCCAACAGATAAAAATTGGAACTTCTTTATAAAAACAATGTTTTTAGTAAGTTCAGTCACTTGCTGCAATTGGTGTATCTCAGTCCATTAAGGAACAGTTTGTGGAGAAGCTTTAAATTCTGCCTGATCAACAGGCCCAGCAATGGGCTGGTATATCACACACTTTTTTTTTCACAGTAGATGCTATGAAAGACTATCATTTAAGCCTCATAGCTTATGCTTGGACTAGTGCATTCTCACTGAGTTCTGTGGCTGAAAAATTGGTCAGCCGAAGCACCATGTATAAAGCTCTTAGCCAGTTTTCCCTTTCATGGTGAACGGCTATTTAGAGACGATCTGGATAAGTACCTCCCAAAGACCTCTAATGGAAAAAGCTCTCCTTTACCAGTAAAAAAGTAGTTCAAATATTCTCCTTTTAATCGTGCTACCTCTCCTGTGCCAAGGGCATCAGCCTCTAGACTGTCTCGGCGGCCTCACAGTCTGGTTTAAGGGGAAGTCCCCAAGGGCAGCACCAGAGTCGGAAGAGATCTTGGGGCAGAAAGCCCACAAAGCAGAATGCTAAAACCTCCTCAAGAACGGGCACCCCCGCTCGCTCGGTTGGGGGGGGGGGGGGCGCGTAGGCTCCTGCAATTCTCAAGACAATGTCGGGACAGATGTGTGGCTTCTTCAGTTTTTTCTTTAGGTTGCAACTACAGTTTTGAGAGTTTCTCGTTTTCTTCTAAGGGAAAATGTTCAAGGATCCAGAGAAAAGAAGTCTTTCTGGCTCTGGATTATCTATTATTCCAGTCGGTGATATCAGAGGTTCCCTTAGTGGAACAGGGTACAGGTTTTAATTGAAACCTTTTACGGTTCCAGAACCAAACTAAGAGGTAAGACCCATTCTAGATCACAAAGATCTGAATCGTCACTCAAACATCCGATCCTTTTGCATGGCATCAATCCGATCGGTTGTGTCCATCCTGTAAGGAGGGGGAGTTTTTTGGCTTCAATTGATATCAAAGATGCATATCTCCGCATGCCAATATTTTCTGCTCACCAGAAATTCCTGCGCTTTGAAATATTAAATCATCATTTTCAGTTGTGGCCCTGCCATTCAGTTTAGCCACAGCACCACGGTGTTCTGAAAAATTCGGGCACCTCCTTTAGCCAGATTAAGGGCTCAACACATAACGGTCCTATTTATAAATAATTTTAGTGCCTTAATATTTTTAGTGAGAAGTAATTGGTATCCTCATAGGTTTAATATATGAGACAAAAGAAGCAGGGGGGAGAAAGACCTTGGCATGGGCTACTCCGACAGCAGGCAACCATGCACCCCCCCCCCCCCCCCCAATGGAATCGAGGACTATCTTGATACCCAGGTAGAAACGACAAATATAAATAAAATGACTTTTATTTTGTAAAGAATTAGGAGTTTAAAAAACAATCGTTGACAATCAACATAGTAACAATAAACAATTGTACAATCAAATGATACCCGGCCTCCTAACATAGGAAAGTTCAGGGTACAGAGACTAATGTCCAAGTTGATCGTGTATTTCTACTAGTTTCGCGACTGAAAGTCGCTTCTTCAGGAAATTTCTTGGGACAAATCTAAAGTTAAATATTGTCAACATTATTAACATAGTGCAAAAAAAAATCTCAAAATCACATTTTGCAGAGTATTTTTAATATAAATATAATTAATACTACAAAGCATACGGCTCATCGCTGGAATTTCCAGAAACGGAAAATAGAGCACGAGTGGCTCCCACTATTTAGAGCCAACTATAAGGGAGAAATAAAATCTATATAATTTACAGAAAATGGATAATGCAATGATATAATAGGCCAGAAGAAAAGGGGGGAAATTGCATTATCCATTTTCTGTAAATTATATTTTATTTCTCCCTTATAGTTGGCTCTGCACACTGAACCTCCCGTGTCCGCCCTGGGGGTGGTAAAACCCAAATAGTGGGAGCCACCCGTGCTCTATTTTGGCCCGTTTCTGGAAATTCCAGCGGCGAGCCGTATGCTTTGTAGTATTAATTATATTTGTATATAAAATACTCTGCAAAATGTGATTTTGAAATATTTTTTTACACTATATTAATAATGTTGACAATGTGTATTTAACTTTAGATTTGTACCAAGAAATTTCCTGAAGAAGCGACTTTCAGTCGCGAAACTAGTTGAAATACACGATCAACTTGGACATTAGTCGCTGGACCCTGAACTTTCCTATGTTAGGAGGCCGGGTATCATTTGATTGTACAACTGTTTATTGTTACTATGTTGATTGTCAACAGTTGTTTTTTTAAACTCCTAATTCTTTTCAAAATAAAAGTTATTTTATTTATATTTGTTGTTTCTACCTGGATATCAAGATAGTCCTCGATTCCATTGGGGGGTGCATGGTTGCCTGTATAACGGTCCTAGCCTATTTAGATGATCTACCTTTTAATAGATCATTCAGTCTTGGGTCTAAACCAGAGTCTAATTACAGCTGTAACTACCTGGAATCTCTGGGTTGGATACTCAACCGAGAAAAATCATCCTTATAATCATCAAGGAGATAACAGTACTTGGGGCTGATTATAGATACTGTACAGAAGAAGGTATTCTTACCCCAGACAATCAGTTCCATTGTAGGACTAATTCAACTTATCAAAACAAGGAAAAATCCTTCCATTCGATTGTACATGAGATTGTTGGGGGAAATGGGGGCCTCCTTCGAGGCTGTCCCTCGTGCAGTTTTCACTCAAGACTGCTTCAAAACACTGTCCTGTCGGTCTCTAATAAAAAGACTTGGGCCTTGGTTTTTTTTCCAATATGCTTGGCCTCTGATGCAAGTAAGAAAATCTTTTCTACCTGTATCCTGGGAAGTATTAACAGATGCCTGCCTTCTATGCTGGGGAGCAGCCCTGGAAGAAGATTCTGTCCAGGGGACACGGTCCAGTTTAGAGGACCTTGGCTATCAACATTTTGGAAGATTCTGGCAGTACGTCTGGCCCTAGAATTTTGGATGGTCAGACTACGGGATTGTCCTGTCAGGATTCAGTCCGATAAGGCCACGGCGGTGGCTTACTTCAATCACCAGGGGGGGCAGCGCGAGAAGTTGTGCAACCCAAAAAGAGGTGAATAATGTTCTAGCTTGGGCAGAACACAACATTCCTTGCCTATCAGCAATTTTCATTTCAGGAATAGAAATTTGGCAGGCGGGCTACTTGAGTCGCCAACAATTATTCTGGGAGAATGGTCTATTCAACCCGACATCTTCCTAGCGATATGTCAGAGATGGGGTATTCCGGACATGGACCTATTTGCATCCAAAGTCGACAACATTGTGTCGAACAAAGGATCCGCTAGTAGGTGGAACAGACGCATTAGTCTTCCCATGGGATCAGTTTTTCACTGATCTATGCGTTCCTCCAGTTCTGCTACTTCAGCGCCTTCTCCGCAGGAATGAAAGGAGGTGATTCTGGTGGCCCCAGAAGGTCTTGATTTACCAAGATCATAAAGATGGCAGTAGGAGTCCTTCAGACTCTGCCATTATAGCCAGACCTTCTCACACAAGGTTTGGTATTTCATCCTACCTTACGTATGAAAAATTTAAAAGGTTTGACTGTTGAACCCCACTTTATAAAGGATCGTGGGTGATCTCCTTCTGGAGTGTCTACTTTGATGCCAGGAAGCTGGCTTCCAGAATCAATTACTATAGGGTCTGGAAGGCATATGTTTCTTGGTGTGGATCCAGGGGTTGTTACCCCAGGAAGTATGTCATAGGCAGGATCCGTGATTCCTGCAAATGGGACCCGAAATAAAGCTGGCCTTGACTTCTATCAAGTGCCAGATCCCGGCCTTGTCTGGGTTTTTTCAATGGCCTCTTGCTACCCAGTCTTGGTGCATAGCTTATTCAGGGGGTAACACTGATTATTCCCCCTATCAAGGCACCTCTAAATCCTTGGGCTTTAAATTTGGTCTTAGCTTTGCTGAATCAGCCATTTGAGCCTTTACTTCCCTTGGTTCTTTTGACAAAAAAGATAATCTTTCTGGTTGCCATTTCTTCTGCTAGAAGAGTATTGGAACCAGCGGCTTGGTCTTGACAAGAGCCATATTTGATCATGCATAAGGACGAGGTGGTTTTATGTCCTCATCCTGAATTCCTACCAAAAGTGGTAACAGGTTTTTCATTTAAACCAAGATATTATTCTTGCTTTTTCCCCAGAGCCTCAATCTAGAGAAGAAAAAGTACTACATTCCCTTGATGTAGTAAGAGCAAATCAGTCTATTTAAAGGCGACCACTTAGGTTTGCAAAATACATGTTTTGTTTGTACTGCCAGAAGGTCCAAAATGTGGACAGGCAGTGTCAAAATCTACTATTTTCTAAATGGATTTGTCAAGTGATTGTTCAAGCTTCGACTTGAGAAGAAAATTCTTCCTACTTATGTTAGCGCACACTCATCCAGGGCAATTAGTGCCTCTTGGGTGGTGCATCATAAGGCCTCTATGGCTCAGATCTGTAAGGCCACGACTTGGTCTTCGGTTTATATGTTTACCAGATTTTATCAAATTGGTGTTAAAGGTCATGAGGATATCGCCTTCGGCCACAGTGTACTGCAGTATGAGTCCTCTTGCCTCCTTTATTTTTTTATTTTTGTTGTTGTTGTGTCTCCCTCCCTTCAGTTGCCATTGCTATGGGACATCCCACATAGTAATTACTATGGCTCTGTGTCCCCTGATGTATGAAAAGAAAATAGGATTTTTAAAACGGCTTACCTGTAAAATCCTTTTCTTTGATGTACATCAGGGGACACAGAGGTCCCTCCCTTGGTATACACTTGCATTGCTTGGCTGCAAAACCGAGGACTCTCAGTAGTGGTAGAGGTTATATAGGGAGTACACTTCTTGTCTTAGGGCATACCAGTGTCCATCACCTATCAGTGGCCCTATAACCCACATAATAATTACTATGGCTCTGTCCCCTGCTGTACATCAAAGAAAATTATTTTACAGGTAAGCTGTTTTAAAAATCCTTTTTTTTTTTTTTTTTTATTGGCTTCTGCAGTATGTTATCCTAAATATCTTAAAATGTGCCCTATGGTGAATATAGTGAGGTAGCTGCTGAACAGCCTTATTCACCAGGTGAGCCTTCAGACAAGGGGGGTCACATCTGGGGTCTGTACGACAGATCTGGAAAGTGCTCTTCAGCTAACATAGTACACTCTGGTCCAGAAAGTTTTACAAGTTAGAGCCCAGTCCCAAAGGTCACTGTCCAGTTCAGTAGGATCCGGGTGTGGCAGCCAAAACTAGACTAAGGAAACACAGCTGCAGATAACTGCTATAGTGACAAGCTCAAGCAATGATGATGGTAGCAAAAGTTTGCTTAGTGTCCAGGAGAAAAAAAAATCCACAATAGAATGCCACAAAATACTTTTTTCCTTTAGCGCTGAAGAGGTGTCCAACCTCCTAGGACGCAAGAAAATACATACTTGATATGGGGGGGGGGGGGTTGTAGAGGGGCTGGTTTACAATTTTCAGGTTTGCCAGTATACCTCCTGTATATGGCAGTATAACCTGATCATTTCTGAATGCCTGTTTCCCCCGATGCGGGGGGAAAGAAATAGGATTTTGTACTACCTGTAAAATCCTTTTCTCCGTCCATTTAGGAGCACAGCTCCCCCTCTCAGATTACATTTTCTTGGATTGCTTCCTACAACAGAGAAGGTGTGGCATGGAAGAGGTTATATAGATCCAAGGGGGCTGGTTTTCAGTTTATACCTAGTGTCAACTCTTCTGTAGGCACCAGTATATGCTTCTTTCTATTAAGCTATGTGCCTCAATGGACTCTTTGAAAAGGTTTTTTACGGTGAGCATACAAAATCCTATTTTTCCCACAAACAATAGTATGCCCGGTTACATTATTCTTGTGAAAGCAGGACATCACTCTGTTAACCTTGACTAATTTTAATCCTTATGCTGCTAGCATTAGTAAATAGATAGGAAAGTATATCCGATTTACTTAAACTTGTATATTTCATTTCTTCATTACTTCCTGGATTCCAGGCCTAGGCAAATGGGGGTCATAGATTCCAGGAGTCTTTAGGGAGGGGTTTTCTCAGCTAAGCACACAATCCTGCCTGGGCTAAGGGCAGGTGGATTCAAGGGCATTAATGCTACATGAATCTACCCTCACTTAAGCTACGGTCAGAAATGCTAGGAGGAGATTTCTCAGCAAAATAAAACCTGGAAGGATGGATGGTGGAGTTTGCATCTGAGCATCAAAAACATAATTTAATTAATTTATAACATTCAAAGTAGTGTAGTTCTTTCTACTTTAGGTTTTGAACATTAGGCCTAAATTGGGTGGGCGGATTAGAAATCTACACGTTGCATATTTCTTCTGCATCCTCCATACTATGCTGCACATTTGTGCTAGTTGGTGTTGTAAACAGAAAAATATTGCATTCATTTTTTTTTCCTGGTATGCATGAGTTCTATCTAAAATATGTGAATCGATAAACTGTGTAAAAGGTGATAATGAAAGAATGTTATCTTTGCTCCTGAAGGGAACATGGTGTGATGGATATGCTATGCTTTATAAGAAGCCTGCATTGCAAATCGTTCCAAGTATGAGAGCACTACAACCATCATGTATAAAATTTCCTAAACTACTCATACCTGCAGCACCATGCTAGGCTGTTTGGATGAGGATAAGCTCCAGCCTTTCTTGGAAATTGACACATACCTGCCCCGAGCTGTACAATTCTATAGACAGACCCTCAAAGTGTTGGGACAGGAGAAATGTGTGGGAGGAATCGGGCATGCTTCAGCACCATCAGCATGCCTGGTAGAAGGGCCCAGGATTCTGATGTAAAGCCCCTGAAGGTATATGCAGGTTGTTTCTGGTTTCA